>NC_041366.1:20343065-20393065 GCF_900634415.1 Cottoperca gobio | reverse complement strand
GGCTCTCAGCAGAGACCTGTAACATCTGTTAAGTTTATATGAACAGCTGTCCCAATGGCAACCTCTGGGAGAGCGGCAGCCCACCGGCTTTTGGGACTGAGTGCAGTTCTGTTGTAAACATCTATAATATATGCACTGAAGGTGTGTCTCAGAGGACAGCACACAGCCAGTTAAACATAGGTGTGGGATGAAAATGAGATTTTCAGTTACACATCCTTGAGTACCATGCATTGATCTTTACTTGGCCTCATTTCGCTCATCTTCGTGATTGATTTCAATCACGGTATGGCTGTTGTGAAGCTGATTATCCGAAATACTGATTGCATTTAAAGCTGTTTTTTATCACAGATGCAGTTTTATGCCCACTCTCTCTGAAGTGTGAGTCATTGAACGCTGACAGTTATGGAGGGAGACGATTAAAATGTAATGCCGGTGCTAATTCACTCAAATAATTCTTTCATAGGAAATATTTTATAAATGATGAGCTGCAAGCCATTGTACTGCATGAACTCATTGTATTATATGTTATATATTATATATTGTATGTGCATTCCTAACGGCGTGCATGAAAACAAGCTGTGCAGTTGGACGGGGGGTTGAAACTGTGTTTGTCTCACTTGGACATATAGGGCTTCACAGGTTAATTAGATATGAGATGTTTTAACCGTGTACCTTCTGCTTACCATATTGAGAGGTCTATATCCCTGAAGGCAAACGTAATTAATTTCTTTAAATAATCAGAAGCATACCTTTACATGAGTAATTGGTGAAGTGAAAGACGACCGAACCTGTTGCACAATCCCCCCCTGTTCCCAAGTGGTGTGAATATAGAACATCTGGCTAATGTGTGGTCAGACATTAATCTCTTATGTGATGGCTTTACAGACTGTCTTCTTCCCCACAAACTCGTCTCACACCATCTGAGACTCGGCAATTACAAATGTCTCCATAACCCTTATCTATCATATCCATTCATTGCAAACTCCCCCGGAGTATCGTCTGTTGTTTTGTTTCTTCTTCTTCCTGTTTCTGGTCCTCTTGTGCTCCTTGTTCACTGTAACGTTTGCGTCCCAGTGTGAGTTAGTTTATACACGTATGTTTCCATCTAAAACTATATATCTATTATATGCAAAGCACATGCACATCTCAGAATGTGGATTTGAGCCAGATGGCCGAGTATGTCTGCTGCAATATCTGCTCCTTATTCCCTTGTGGACGTTCAATCAGGTGTGACTCATGGTGAATAAAAGCTCGGAGGACAAATGGAATTCACAGTGAGCCGTCACGCTGACAAGCTTGTCATCTTCTTCTCCTATAATTGTCTTCCCGTGTCTCAGCAGGTCAGCAGCAATGCAGCTGATATGCGTGGTGTTGCATTCATGTCTCCCTTTCATGGCCAGGAAAGGATTTCACAAAGATGAGGAAGGGGTTGAGTGTACCTTTTGATCCTGTTCATCTCACACAGAGGTAAATGGGCTTGGATTCCAATGATTAATCCCAAAATGTGCATTTATTCTAATGCCTGCCATCAGAATGTGTCCCGCTATAGGTTGTGTTTGTGCTGTGCAGCGTCAAGATTCAACATGATGTCAGGTACAAACAATCTTTACTTTATAACATTCCTCTCTTCGGCCGGACACCTCTGGAAATGTTAATGCTGCAGCATACTCTCTATAACCGTGTTCATTTATGATCTGAACAAGTAGAGTTTATTCCAGAGGGCTAAAAGTGGCTGTCACTTTCAATGGAGGAGAAACGCCTCAGCTCTCCCTTTAAAGATGAGGAGGGCCACACTTCATTTGCCTAAATGTAAGAGGGTAATGGCTTTCCCAAATCTTATGGAATTTCTTTACGCAGCTCAATTATAGACTGTATAAAACATGGACGTAGGCTTCTGAAGAGCGGGTGACTCCGACCGTCGCCATCTTCACAGTGAGAAAAGAGATCGTGGAGCTGAGGCAGGTCGTGTGACGCAGCAGAGCAGCTAGCGACCTGTGACCGCACCCACCTTTCACTCAAAGTGGCCACGCCCTTAATTATGCATGATCATTTAAATACATGAGTTATAAAACAATATATTAAAGCCAGCCCCGGTGCAGTCATGTCCTGAATGGAGAAATGTGCTAGAGAGACTAAAAACAGTTGTCTGCACCAGGCTGTAAGCACGGGGATGGACTCTCTTTGGAGCTGCTTGAGCTCAACTCTCTGGCCTGTTGATGTAGAAACGACTTTGACAGAGAAGTAGAAAGGGAGATACTGTACATGGTTACTATACCCAGATCCTGCTGGGAGACACGTATTTGACAGGGGCTTTGAAACATGTTATGGATCCAATAGTAGCATTTACAGCATTAAAAAGAACGGTTCACACCCTGAGGTGGTTTGCATCTAACTCACGTTTAAGTCATGTGACTCAATATTCCAAACTCTACAGAAGAGATGAGATTGGAATCAGATGAAACTTCAAAAAAATGTGTTTGGTTGTTTTGTTGATGCATGCAAACAGAAGGAGCCTCAGGTCATCTCTCCTTTTCTACCAAGCTTTGGGGGAAACAACTCTGGACATCAAAGCACAGTGGGATGGTGTGTAGTCTGTAGTGTGGAGGGAACTCTGTTGGAAGAACCTTTTGCAACATCCAAGATAAAAAGCCAACTTGTTGCATTCAATGTTCATGTTCTGGAGTTGTTGTTGTTGTTAAAACATTTTGGGATATGAAATCCCAAATACCTGATGTATCTCGGGAGGGTTAAAGGTGTTGAGAAGAAATATCTACTTGACTAATGTTCCGCTTGTCCCCCTTTAATTGTGGGGTTTCTTTTGGGGAGTTGTTCCTTGGGGAGGGTCTCAGGACTGTACAGGTGTGTAAAGCCCACTGAGACAAATGTGTCTTTTGGGATATTTAAATAAATAAATGTGATTTGATTAAAGTTTAACTTGCAGCAATTAAGAAAGCTTCTACTAAACAATGGCTTGAAATTATATTTTATATATATATATATATATATATATATATATATATATATATATATAATATAATTTCCTGGTAACCAACCATTGCAACTATTTTTCTTCTTTTTTTTATAATATATATCTCTTTTTGTAAAGTATTTTATTGTTTGTTGTGCTGTTATTTTTTATATCCCTGCAAAAACTCAATAAAAACTCAACACAAAGACGAGTAAGGACACACCTGGATGATGGTGCACCTGGAAATATGTTTTTCTCTTTTCTTCTGACCTTGTTAAAGAAAACTCTCTCCTGTCACGTGACGAGTGTGAAGTGGTGACCCTCTCTTTCCCACAGACTGGTGACGAAGACAGATGTGACCATAAAGCATTGTTAATACACCACATATAGAAATATGTTATGTTGTTATGTGTCATATATTGTAGGCTACACATGAAGTAATTCACAGACGAATAAAGGCAAAGTGTGTTAGCTCTCACATTCCTGTTTGTCCTCATTCAAATACAAAATATAGAGTTTCTAAAAATCCTAGGATTTAACAATGTTTGACAGCTGGAGACTGTTCATTTCTGAAACATATTTCTAAGATTTATTATGTTAAGTATGTTTGTTTGTTTTAAAGCTGGGGTCTCCAGCACCCCCACACAGAGCATCAGGGTTAAGTGTGCAATAGGATTGATAGATGTGAAGTGAAACACTCCCGCTGCATTGATCATAACTTTCTGTCTCAGCTCTGATCATGATCATATATCAATATGAAAACCACTCCCACGTGATTTATGTTGCAGGGAGAGTTTGATTCCACCGGTGAAGGAGTGAAAGTGAAGAGGACGAAATAATGAAAGACTTTATATAAGATGAAGATGATTTATGCACTAATTACCCAGAAAAGGCTGCACTGAGGAGCAGAAGCAGAGTTACAGTGCCTTGACGTGACAGGACGTATCTTTTGCAACAGCGCAGGACGCTTTGAAAGAGATGCCCGCATGATTGACAGCTGTCCGAAGTGAAGATGATGAAGTAGGGTGGTTAAAGTGATATTAGAGCATCAACATGTAACCAATATGGATAGGAACAAACACTCATCCATGTTCTAATTGGGGAGAAAAAGACTTTTAAATACAGCTCAGAACAAAAAGATCGGTGTGATAACAGCTGACAGCTTTATAACCCTTAAATACGCATGTTCTGTCACTTCTATAAGACCTAAGCAGTGTTGGAAAGTGACATAAATGACTCTTCTATATTTAGATTTGATGCTTGTTACAGTAATACTATTCAAAAAAGGTTACTTCAACTTTCTCAAGTCAAACGCAACTCTGGTCCAAGATGTTGAGCTGAAGTCCTCTCGTTAAGTTTGACCTTTAGTTCTCTAACGACCAGAAGCTCCCAACACTTGATTACAGGGAAATCTCACCGATTTGTTCAGCAGAGAAGATGTTGTTTAGTCTTCTATGAAACAGATGTCATCAGACCTCGAAGGTGACAAACATGTGATTAAGTGAAAAGGTCAATAAACGATTACAGTGACCACTTCCCCACTTTCTGACCAGCAGGTGGTCTCAACCTCTTTCTCTTTCGTTCACCTTTTCCTTTCTTCCTTTCTTCTCTGCTCCCTCATTGCCTTCCTCCCCGCCGCCCCTCTCTCACATTGCCAGTTCGCTCACATCTCACCCCCCATGTGCTTCTGCTATAGAGCTGTATTCATGTGATGGCTTGTGATCTCATGATGAAATGAATCCTAAATGTCTTTAATGATTCTCTCTTTCAGTTTCTCTCGTTAGGGTTTGGGATTCCTCTGCATTGGTGGGATGATAATAGCCCACAGCTGTGCATCATCAGAGTGTAATCATTACCCCTGAAATCTACGCTGAAACAGACGCCCTACCTGACAAGCCTTCACACGGCTTCCCTAGTTTCAGCTGCATATTGTCACTGTCGGCGCTGGAGATATTGTGAACTGCTGTTTTGCAAAGCTGCGTTGTGTGTGGAGATTATTTTTCTCTCCTTTGTATTTCATGAACAATGGTGGAATAATACTAAAGGACAACACTGCCTATAAGGGACCTTCATTTTTCAAAGGCTTCACCACACATTTTTATTTAAAGATTATTCTTTGG
Organism: Cottoperca gobio; assembly: GCF_900634415.1. Classification (NCBI taxonomy): domain Eukaryota; kingdom Metazoa; phylum Chordata; class Actinopteri; order Perciformes; family Bovichtidae; genus Cottoperca; species Cottoperca gobio. The sequence goes on along the minus strand of NC_041366.1, from coordinate 20,387,977 downwards.
GATTCTTTGCCTTTTATTAGAAACTGCAGACAATAGACGGAGGAGAGAGAAGGGACGATGTGTAGCGAAGGTCTGCAGGTCAGATTTGAAGTGGGCACCCACAACATTATGTTTATGGATAGACAAATATTCTTCTGATTAACTCAGGCTCTGATCGTCTTCATGAAACCGTCTTCTTTTGAACAATAGTAGACACTTCTATTAAAGAGTTCTCAGAGTTGGCAGAGAGAAAGCCACAGAAAGCCACAATCTTCAGACTGTAAAGTTCTTCCTGCAGCAGCTGAGCTATCTGAACTCTGTATGAAGCTGTCTCAGCGTGAACATCTTTCATTCTGAAGTCAAATCCAAACTTTGTGTCTGTGCAGGTTGATAAAGGGGAAGTTTCTGAAGCTTCTGCATGATCTCCTTTCTCTGATTCTTTGAGTTGAACGGCGGCGAAGATGATCCAGTGGTGAAGGATGTCAGCTGGAGACCTGAAACGTAGATATGAAACTTTACTGACTTTAAGAAAGTGTACATTTACATAAAATTAAAAAAGCATTACAGGTAACTGCACCTTAATTTGTACCTTAAAGCAGCGGTCCTCAACCTTTTATGCGCCACGGACCGGTTTCATGTAAGACAATATTTTTAAGGACCGGCCTTCAAAGTGTGGGGGGATAAATATGACGAAATAAAACGATACGACCGGCATAAAAACAAATATAAAGTGCATAAAAAAACTCAGCATTACGCTGAATTAGTGGGAGCCCTGAGCTCGTGTCTCTGCAACGAGCCGGTCCAATATAGGGGAATAAATTCTTCACCAGTAGTAAAAGGTTTCTTCTCTTAGCGACACGGTTACTCACTAAGTATGACGCTCTCGGTGCACTCGCATGTGTTGATGTGGTGACCATCAATAGTTGCTTCTGTCCTTCTTGTTCATGTTTCTTTCTTTCAAAACACTCCAAGGACTTGTCTTTTATGTCACAGTCTGGATTTTTGTATATCCTGTTTTATTTTGAAGTGTTCACTCCCCCTTGTGTCATGTCTAGTTGTACTTCCTGTCTGCGTGTTTTCCCTCTGTGATTGTTGATTGGTTCCTCCTGTGTCCATTTACTCTGCCCTTGGGTTTCTTGCCTTTCTCCCCAGCTGTATCTTGTTCCCTCGTTTGGTGTCTGTGTATTTAGCCCTGTCTGCCCCCCAGTGTGTCTTGTGGGATTGTCATTTCATGTTATGTGTTTGTTACATGCCCATGTCTGCCCGTTCGTGTTCTGCTCAGTCTGTTCATGTCCTGCTAGTCCCCTGATTGGTTTGTGTTGTTTTATTACTTTGTATTTCTGTATGTTTATTAGCTTTTGTCAATAAAGCTCTCTTTTGGTTAAAATCATCATCTGCGTCCTGCAATTGGGTCCTTACCTTCACCGAACCGTGACAATTTAACGCCGGGTGCTTGGTCTCCAGGTGCAGAAGCAGTTCTGAAGGCTTCGTTGCCTCATGTGCGAGTATGTGTATTATGCAGAGCGGCGCATGAGAATCACCTGTAGCGATAAACTAAAAAAGCTCTTTAAAGACATTTGTTTAGCCTCATTGTTGCTTGTGGGCTTAATTTTTAAAGTAAAGTATCACGTGACTGAGACGAGCGTCTTGACATGTGTCAAGAGATACAGACGGATGTATCCGGTGATTTTTCAAAATAAAATATTTTGTATTCATTCTTTCTGTGCACCCAAATGACCGCGGACCGGTGGTTGGGGACCACTGCCTTAATGAACCCGAAGATACAAATCAGAGGTTAATTGATGGAGAAATTTATGGAAGACTTTTATTTTGAGCTGATTTCACCTTCCCCTCATTATGGTTTATTTATGGATTATCTGATTTATAGAAGAGAAACAGTCAAATAGAGTAGAATTACTATTTACTGCGAAAACATTAAAGAAAATAGAATGATCTGCTATCATAAGATCTAAGAGGTAAATAGAGCGAAGAAAGCAGAAAGCATCTCTAAATGTGAAGGAGATGCATTAGTTAGAGTGTATACATATAAAGTATGGGACATGAATATCACACATTTAAGACCAGGCCAATAAGCTTTTATTCTGACATTTATTTTAAGACATTGGAAGTGAGATTACAACATGACAAAGGCATGTTGGACTTTAATGGTCACTGCGAGCATTATCCATAAAATGCACTTTCAGGTACACACACACACACACACACACACACACACACACACACACACACACACAGTTGTGTCCACCTAGTAGCATCAGAGGAGGTCAAGCCAAGGTTATCAACATTAGTCTTACTTATTGATCAGAATGTGACTCTGGGAAATGAGAGGTCAGAAGGTTTCAAACTAAATCAAAGGCAAATACTAGCAGTGACAAAATGAGGGGAGTGTTTCCCTCCCCCCGCTCCCCCAAAGCCCTTTTGAGGGAGCAGTTAGGTGTAAATTACGTAAAAATTGTGTGAAGTGACATGGACTCTGAGACCAATGAGGCTCAAGGCCGCAGGACATCACTGAATGTACGGCTGCTGCACCTCTCAAGAGCGTGTTTCAGGTCATTGAAAAACAACATACAAAGCAAACAAAGCACCCCCCGCCTAACATGCATTATGTATGTATGTAAAGATTCAGTGATGCTCCAGTGTGGCCTATTTTTCACCACTGCAGAAGGTTCATGCATTATCTTTTATAAAGAACCCATTTTATTAATTCAGCCATGTGTCACAGCTTGTGATATTGATCGCAGGATGTGAGGTTCAAGTGCTTGTTCTAGCACAATTCAGCGGGGGAAATGGTTACCATCAGGGGGACTTTAGCAGATTCCTCCAGTTGAAGTGCTGTAACACATTACAGTGTGTGTTGTGAGAGTAACGGCCGTTATTCCAGCCTGAAACATCGTAGTTCTCTTCTTGTGATTACGCTGGCTGTTCTCGGAAGCTTCCTGTATTGGTAAAGAGCTCGATCACACCTTCCATTGACGCAGAAAACAACCCATGTGGATACAACAATGAATAAAGAAAATGTTTAGTTCAATTCACTCCATCTGCCTGGAGGGCTTTGTCTATATTTCTTTAGGAGCCTTAGGAATCATGGGCACTGTAGTTTATTTTGTATGAATCCAACATCCACTGTTCTGCTGCTGCAACGACTCACTCACACACCACATGTGTGTTAATCCACTGCGGAAAGAAGTCCCCAAGAAATGCATTATTTACTGCTATTTGGGTAATCTTTGCAAAAAAACTACAGTTCCCAGCTGTTACAGGAAAATAATGAGCCTTTAAAAAAAGAATGCAGCTTTATATTTGTGAACGTTTTTTAGATTTATGTCTTTAGTAGTCAGAAAGTCTCGAGAGCAAGAAAACGGAATAACTGTAAGGAGTTGAATTATTATGATTAAAGACAAACCGTGAGTTGAGTGGATACGCACACTTCCATCCATCCATCCATCGTCTACCGCTTATCTAGGGTCGGGTCGCGGGGGCAGCAGCTCCAGTAAGGAACCCCAATCTTCCCTTCTCCGGGCCACATCCCCCAGCTCCGACTGGGGGATCCTGAGGCGTTCCCAGTGAGGAGATATAATCTCTCCACCGAGTCCTGGGTCTTCCCCGGGGTCTCCTCCCAGCTGGACGTGCCTGGAACACCTCCCTAGGGAGGCGCCCAGGTGGCGTCCTTACTAGATGCCCGAACCACCTCAACTGGCTCCTTTCAACGTAAAGGAGCAGCGGCTCTACTCCGAGTCTCTCCTGATGGCTGAGCTTCTCACCCTATCTCTAAGGGAGACGCCACCCGTCTGAGAAAACACATTTCGGCCGCTTGTACCCGTGATCTCGTTCTTTCGGTCATGACCCAGCCTTCATGACCATAGGATACGCACACTTGTTATTTGTTAAATAAAGTGATGAGATGTGAGGACGGGGAATGATTGTGACATGTGTTTCTCAAATGGGACATCATTGGTCAGTTGGCACTCAGTCCTTCACTAATGTGCTAAAATGATGCACAGCTGTTGTCGTGCAAGTGCGTCATCTCGCACAGATTTCTAAACTGGTGTTTTTTATTCAACCATTTTTGAAATGATCAAAATGCCTGAATAGTTAAAATGTATTATATCAGGCTGCAGCTATTCAATAATGAACCCTCTGGGTAGGCATGTTGTTTCATTAAAATTCATGCATATAAAAAACGCCCTTGACTTTCACTGCCTCCATTTTATTATTTTACAGTCCCATCAGATCAGCTGCAGCATCCAATTACTGAACAGATTCCAGCCCATCACAAGCCTGCTGATACCTTTTTGAATGATAAATGAAGCGTGCGTGTCACAGTGCTGCAGTACACTCGCTACAGATGTAACTTTGTGCATCGCTCATAGTAAAGAACGTGTAACAACAAATAAACTCCAAACATGGATGCCATAAAATGCCAAATGCATCAAAGAGTGTGATGTTTCTTCTTCTGACAAAGACAGAGCAAGATGATACGAAGCATGAGAGATTTAGAAAGTAGACTTCCAGTGACTCACCGCAGCTGAACACACTTGATTGGGACTATTATGAGAGTATTGGACAGGTGGCTCACACAGGTCAACCTTCATAATTGTCTCAAGGACCGCTGGTGTTCATTCAGTCCCACTGTGTTAATAACTTTGACCTTCTGTTAGGTGAGCCCCGTCTCTCTCCGACTGGAATAACCTCCATCCACACAGCATGAGGCTGTGCTGCTGTCTGGGGTCATGTGCTCTTCTGCATCAAGTAGTAGAAATGTGAAGCGCTCCAACTGAACTAACACTTGATCAACACATCACATTCACGCCAAGGAATGAATATGTAAAATCACAGTGGAACACATAGCTGGCTAATAACAAGTGTTTTCTAATTATAGGCTAATAAGAGTGTGACACATCTGTCAAATCCTGAACGCTGTATTAAAGACTAGGGTGCCCCCAGGTAAGCACACTTACAAGAGTGGAGGTGTGTGTTATCTGCTACTTCACAATAGATGCTATTTTCACAAGACAATAAAAAAGAAAACTTGACATCTTGACAACAATTGCTGTTTTTTTTTGTTTTAAAGAATAATTTTTCTTCCTCTTTAAAACAATATCTGACGAAGGTGACACACAATTCATATTGTCAAGAGAGTTTGTTTCCCTTCCTGCAGTCACATCTGTGACAGCAGTCTCTAAATTATTCCCACTAATAGACTAAGTTGCAAACAGTAGCAAGTACCTACAACACCAAGGGAAGCATAATATTTTCCACAAATGACATTGTTCACTGAGACGAGATAGACGTCGCAAGCCCTGGAGTCAAGTTGAAGATATTAGAAATGTAAAAGATTGTTGTCATTTCAATTTTGGGCTGGTATCAGACTCTGACGAGCTAAATCACGCTGATGTACTGTGAACATTTAAGAAGAAACAATGAAACTTCAGCTGTAAGATTGCACCAACGTGATCTAAAAGGTCTGCAGGCACGACGCAGGGAGACACGAGTAATGCTAGCACAGATTTTAGCATAAGGTTTATTAAAATCAGATGCATTTTAAGATGAATTAGATAGATAAAGACACACGGACAGAGTAGGAACATCTGAACAGCTGTTTTTGTTGTGTTGACATTGAGTTATTGTTTACATGAAGCTGTGTAATATCTTGTCTACAGCTTCTCTTGTAGAGAAACCCAACTGTTACATTATAAGCCGAGCATTTAGCCAAAACACTCCAACTGTTTGTCTGTAAATCCTAATTATGTTTCTCTCTTGAATGTACACCATGTGGTGTCAGTTGAACATTAAGTGGGAATATATGAAAAGGTTGTTTTCACACTAAAAGAAGAATGAATGAAGTGTGTAAATGTGATTCATAACTGAATCCTAATGTATCAAGGTGCAACAATAGTGTGCATTATTAGGGCAATGCATCCCCACTGAGTCCCGCTTTATGAACCGCTGTCTTCCATCAGTCTTTTCCTTCATTAGGACTGTGTGTTTAAAGATGGATTTAGCTATTAGCATATGTTAGAATTCATGAATATTTACTTTCTTTGGCACCAAATCAAATAATAGATTTTCCCACTTTATTCCATGCTGTATAATTTCTGCAGCCTATGAAGAATTGGCATAGCGTATCATTAATATGTCATGACATCAGACAGCATCCTTTCATCCCACTCTCAAATGAGAGGCTTTTTATCATGCATTCTGCTTATCATCATTATGCATGTGGTGACTCAACATATAGTGTTTCTGTGTATTCACGTCTCATGGTCCTGCTGGTGCTCATCTGTTCATTGTACACATGGAACTAGGTATCTAATAATACTTTTTATTTTGTTTGTGTTTATTCCAAACTCCTTATTCACTCTCAGACAGTAATTCTTTGCAAATGTGATTAGATGTGAGTAGAACTCATCAATCCGTGAAGATAAGACAGCTGCCCTGGAGCGGTGGATTACAGCCATATGAGTCAGTCTGTGGTGGAAAACAGCACCAAGTAACTCTGCCCACTACCCAACTACCACTTTGTCCACGTCTCCGTTGCCAGCTGAGAATGAGTCATCTGTTATTGATGCTTGTTTACCCCCAGCCGAAGCTTTGTGGAGAGCCACTGGATTGAGATCCTCACATGGATCAGTCACAGCGTGAGCAGCTATGCTTGAATCACCATCACCTTTATCCACATCTGTCTGTAAACCCTCCCGGCAACCCAGGGAGTTATGTCCGTTGTGGACCATGTCACACATCACGATTTACCTCCAATGCAAAACGTTTTATGCCGATGCAAGGTGGAAGGTGAGAGTGAAGGTCGCTTTCATACAGGAGACTGAGCCAAGAGCTTCCCCACAGCCTTAATCATACTTACCTAACCTCCACTGTATCCTGATCACACGGGCGAAGTAGCACATTACATATACTCTAGTTATTGTAATAAAATCAGGGTTTATTTGGGGGATGTATTGCATTTGTTACGTTATTTGTATGTATGTAAGTATCATATGTGAAAAACAAAGACTAAAATAAAAACATTGTTCACTTTGTGAAGTCAATTTCCTTTATATATATATAGACCTTTGATACATCAGCAGCTGTATAAGAGAAGTAAGAAAAGAGTAAACTACTGTAAGACCATCATAGCAACATCTTAACTTATTTATTTTCAAAACATTGGTACTGGTTCTACTGGGTGGACTGGTTATATTACTTCATAATGAAGAGCAGACACATGGAACCTGGAGCAGACTGAAGAGGACTCAGACAGGTGAGCACAACAACTAACCTTTCGAATGAGAGAGTCAACACCTGTGTGTGTGTGTGTGTGTGTGTGTGTGTGTGTGTGTGTGTGTGTGTGTGTCATTGTTTACATCTCTGTGTTTACTGCTTTCCAGATGTTTCAAGCGGCTGTTGATCTATAAGAAATGCCAAATGTTTGTTGTTTCACCCGCTGTGGTGTCCATAGCTATTTGAATTTATTTGTTCTTCTTTTTCTTTAAATTTTTGTATTGATTTAATGTATTATTATTATTATTATTATTATTATTATTATTATTATTATTATTTATTATTTATTATTTATTATTTATTTGTTATTTGTTATTATTATTAATTTGGGTTAACTCAATTAAGTCAGTTGTAAGTGCTGTCTTTATAGAAAGGTAAGTTATTGCTGCTTGGATATTAAGGCTCATCTATGTTTTATTTTGGCCTACTCTTTGCATCCCTTTGTAATCCTAAAGGTTCCCTGCTTTTCATCACACTATCTGTGGAGCAATGTGTTCAAGAGTGGGTCCCCGTATGGTTTGTGTATCAGCACACGTGTGATGATGTGATTCCTGCCAAAGGTTTTACACTATTCAACTGAGTTACAGGTTGTGGTAACGTGCCAAGGAACAAAGCAAAGGCATTGAAGGAGAACACTGGCAGGAAGATAAATGGAGGTAAACAACAGAGGTTTCAAAATACAAAAAGAATTGTGGATTAATATTCAGCATGTTTTGGGAAACCTTTGGTGAGTTACGCTTAATGTAAACATGCAGTCGTCTAACTCTAACCCGACCCATGCCCATAATTAATTTGTCATAACCACATATCTTTCCTTAACCTTCACCATACTGCAAATTGTGCAGACGGCAAGAATCTAAAATAGATTTGCATTGGACGTACTCCAGGGTTGAGCAGAATCGGCCAACAGTGACATTCTTGGCTCTGTACCTTCATTTGCAACGTCCTGCGTAACAGGACACAGCTACTTGGTTGATTGCATTCTGATTTGGCCATGTCACTTTCCACTATGTGTCTACAAATCCCACAAACAGAAACAATAAATACATGCTTAAGCACTCATCTACCAGCTTTCATACCCGCTCATGTAAGCATCCGTTGTACCTGCTGAACACAATCATCTGATTGCAGTAACGTATCATTTTAATCACAAATATAAAGTCTGTCCTCGCTGGGCCTTTACGCAACTCCTCTTCTTGCATCAAATAACCCGTCTTCTGTTTACATTCTGCACCACGTCTTGGGAAGAACATAGAGCACAGGCGTGGAACCCAGGGGTCTACATCGTGTGGATTGATTGCTTTAACATACCTCATCTTGCTTTACCCTCTCCGCGATGTGAGGGAAAGTCGAGGGCTTTCCAGATGTCGACTAGATAGGCTTTACAGCTGATATTTACAGACATAGTTTAAATTTCAATGTTTTACATTTTCTCCGATATAATTTAAAGCTGTTCGCGGAAAAACTGCTCCTTATTGAAGCAGACAGCTTTTGTAAAATGAAGGTTTGCAGTTGTGTCTTTCAGAGAAAAGATATATTTTGCTTTCCCTGCTTTTGAATCTGTTGTTTATGAAATACAACTTCTTTTCCACCTAGTAATAACAGATGGACTCCCTTACTAACAGTAGAGGAGCAAAGCATTTACATTTACTCCAGCGCTGCACTTTAAAAGTCACCAATTGTACACATTTATGAGAAGTATTGTTGTATGAAGTCTTCTGCTTTGTCATGCTGGCGTTAGGAGTTATCTCAAACTGGGCTTGAAGCTACATATTTTTAGATGTTAAAAACTTAGGGCAAAGAGTTTGTAAGACATGGGTGTTTACAGTATAGGCAGAGTCTATTTAAATGCTGTTGCATGATGGGAATTGTAGGAAGCAGTGTTTTTGGAGAAGTTGCCTCTGCTGCATTACCAAATCACGTAGTATCCCTTTAAGTTACTTTGGCTTTACTTGAGTATTTCCATTTTAAGCTACTATATACTTGTATTTTATATACTTTTTGATTTCATCGTAATCTTTAACATTTATATTCACAATTCTATTGCAGCAATCAACCTTGTTATTCCCCTTTGTCATCCAAAATCATTTCTAGAATACATTTTTTTTTGGTTCAAATAAAAAAACTGGTTGAAATATTTTTGACAGATTTATTCCACTTCGCCTAAACGTTTCAAAAACTGAATTATAGATTGCACTAAATACTTCTGAGGACTATAATTTACCCGTCTTTGTACAACCCTGAGTTGTAAAAATAATGGGCCTTCAACCTTGATATGGTTTTATAGGATTGAGGGTTTTGCAGATTAATATGCCCAAAAGTAGAAACAGTTGTTAAAACTACTTCTTGCATGTCCATTGAAACAGGGTTTCAGGAACATTGGGTATTAATAATAACAATAAAAGGGTCTATTCTGCATATACTTTAATAAGATGGCCAACATTTTGCTGATAATATGAGGAGAGGACACGATTGAAAGCGAGACGGGAGGAGATGGAAGAGAGACGGCGAGGAATACTGAGCCAGTGAGGTCGGCATTACACTCACTGACTGGTGTCTTTTCAGTCCCTTGTAGTCCTTCCCCACTGGGGGGTTATGGGTCAGAGGCTATGGCTCAATCACATAGCATCAGCTGTATATCTATCCCTTGTTCATCGTCTCTGTCCTCATCCCCATCCATCCATCCTGATTACACCTCTAATGGTTCCTCTTCACAGCAGCCACCAAGTGTAATGGAATTATGCTTGAATGAACAGCCGTGTCTCTCCACTTCTCCCTTTCTGTCTATTCTTTCTCTCCTTACACACACACACACACAAACACACACACGCACACACACACACACACACCCACACACACACACACACACACACACACACACACACACACACACACACACACACACACACACTCTCTCACTTCTTCCAATTTTCATTTACAGAAAGCTGTTTGCACATTAAATACAATGCATTCAACACCACTGGGGCACATATGAAAAATGAAGAAAGCATTACCGTCGAATTTTGAGATTTAGAGTATTTATTTTATACGCCTCAGTCAGAAGAGGGAAGAGAACAAACACTGCAGAAGCTCCTCGCATATATCCCGTGTATGAAACAATTCATTCAATATGAGAGATGGTTTATCCTCTCTTACTTTGTCCTTCATTTTCACAAGAGAATGCTTTCATAATCGCTCATATTTATTTATTTATTTCAATTTCAGCCTCCACCCCCTTGTGTCTCTGCTTCTCCAAGTCTGCATTGTGACACTGTAGCTTCTCGCGCTCCTCAGGGAAAAATCATGCTGCCATCGTCCAACCCCGCAAGCCTTATCAGTGACACGGGAGAGATGAATAAGGGATCAAAAGAGCCTTTTTTCTCCCTTTCTTCACACTGTCAGGTTATATTTACTCTGGGTCCCAGTGGCTCAGCACAATCCCACACACACCAATTACACATGACAGGCTTTTTTCAATTCTGGGACCTGGGGTGGTGCAGTTGTGTTGTTATTGAAACCTTTCCACCAAACAAGTTCAAGGACAAATCAGGAATACCCAAGGGGTGAAGGGTAAATATTTCCCCTTATGAAGGCCCACAGTTGTTGTTATTTACAATAACTTGATTACATTGTTTAGGGTCGAGCTTTCTGTGGAAGTTTGCAAAGTGTGTTTCACAGCCAGAGTATATTTTAGCAGCACATTAAGGCCAAAATGTGTTAACATAAAATGATATAATTGACAGAAAGCCACAGCTGTGAGACCAATTATCATCTTGAACCACAAATGGACAGCTTGTTTGGCAGTGCAATGCATCCATGGATTCTTTGCTGGTTCCAACAAACCTTGCTGCTGCTGCTGCTGAATAAAAAAAAAAAAAGAAATCCCGCAAATCATTTAAATGGCAACACTAGCTAACAGCAGCAGGAGAGTCAATGTAATGACCCATGTCTCCTTCTATTTAAGGCTAAATAGATGCCTCTTCTCATTCCTTTTGTAAAATCCATACATTACTGCAGCAGCAGCAGCAGCAGCACATGTCCCAGCTCTGCACATCTGATGATATACCCTCTGCCATTAAAATAAAGGATCAAAGTTAATAACTAATCCCTTTTTATAAAACATGCAATTTAGTTTAGCAAAACTAAAGCAGGACAAGATTCCCGGCGTGTTTGAGTGTTTACCCAGCCGCCATTACAATGTGCTAAAACCTTGGCTCTGGTGTTGAGGACTGGCAATAACCCACCACTTAATGAGTAAGGCCTACTGCGGCTCCTGCCAGGCGATAATCTTCTTTTGGCATAACCAAATCAAGCACAAAAATGTTCTTATCAGGAAGGAACAGCAGACCTCTCCCCAAACACTCAACGGACCCCCGACTTAATTGATTTTCCCCGTCCCAAGGCAGCTCCTTCCGTGCGTCAGACTATTTTATTTACAGGACAGCTTGTTCGGTTTTGTTAGATTTGTTTTTTTCTTCTTCCTTTTTTCCTTTACGCCCATTTGATTTAATGTAATTCAGGCGTAGATGTGCAGAAATAGTGTCGACGTGGGCGTTTTTTTGTTACTTACTGTACGTTTCAGACAGGGTCCCTGAAACTTTTCTTCCAATATGAACAATCACATTGGTGGCTTACAAAGTAACCCCCTCATCAAACTGCTGTACAATGAAATGTTTGTTTGTGTAGGCGTTCTTAGTTGTGTCCCTGCAGAGGACTTGTCAATGATTCAGTTGTGCGATACTGTAAAGAATAGGGGGGTCGCAAAATTGTTTGTAACCCTGACGCCCCTTTACTACCACTTCCCGTCATTGCACAGGGACAATCTTGACAATCTTTTTTTTGCACCCAGCCCCCCCCCCCTGCACAGATCTCCGACAGCACCCCCCCTCGCACAGACCTCCGACAGCACCCCCCCTCTCGGGTCCCTGCTCCATGCTACAGCAGTTTGGGGGTCCTTGGCCTGAAACCCGTTGAAACCCCCTGCTGTAAAGCATCAGAAGAGTTTTAATAGCTAAGTCATAGATCATGTTTACAGGTCGTGTAGACTAATCTGTATTAAAGTATTTAAAGCCTTTCACAAAACATTGTTAAATATCTCGCTGTGAGCTCTCTCACAAAATGTTTTTTGTTTTTTTGAACTATATGACCTTTGACCTTTTATAGTCGAACCAAGCAATCTCATTAAACGAGCTTAGTTTAAGTTTGTTTTTACTTTGAAGATGAAAATCATTTAGATCTAACCGGACACACCTAGTTAGATTCTTTCTCTTTTCTTTCCTAATTACCATTTTCCACTTTTGCTCATGTCTGGAGCATTAATATCTATGATTAGTCATCTGCTTGTTTTTTCTTCTTCAGAAATGATTGCATGTTTTCAGTTGGTGCAGCAGTTGGGTAATAGATCTATCCTCTTTTTTAAATAATGAAAATGATATCTTGTAGTGTAATTGGTTTCCAAATGTACACCGACAGAATCGTTGTGCTGTACTCGTGAAAAACTTCACGACGAGTGACGAGGGGGGGGGGGGACGATGGTGGGATTCTGCATTGATACAAATTAGTTTGTAATAATGAGGCCGACCTGACATTTAAATGGGATTACGGACAAGCATACTCATTGTTGTGGAAGTTTTCCTGCTTTACTCTGGAGAGATGTATATAAAATCAAATACATGGTGATAGAGACAGAGTTGTCTTTGTGCATTTATTTGTGGCCACAAAATGGCACCAGTTTCACAGAATACAGCATAGTCTATGGAAGGGCACAGGTTGGAAGAAGACACATAGGCATTTTATACAATTTGGTTTGGAGACGAGGTGATGAAAAAACACAGGGGGCCGGGCCAAACTGCCCTTTGATGCTTGTAAGGTAATAGTTATGTAAACAGAGTATTGGGTGATACACTCAATATTCTGTCTCAGTATGTTAAACAGTTTGATCAGGATTTGGGTGTGTCCTGTCTTTTGTTAGTTCAGTATCAGTCTAATCAGGATGCGTCTGTCTTGTATTAACATGACCGGCACTCCTATGTTAGCATCAAATGGCAGTTGGCTTGTTTAACATAGGAAACTTATATAATTAAAACAGTAGATATTTAAATTGCTATTACATCATACACTTAGTGTATTATAAGTATGTTTGCAGGTTGCATTGTTTGGTCCTACTAACCAGTGCCTGCCATCATTCTGTCCTCATTCAAAGCCAAAGCCTCTGTGCAGGTGCAGATTCACTGACTCGCTTGAACACATTTGTTCTCTAAGACATCACAAAACCAATTTAGAAACCACTAACCTAATTGTCTAAATGTTCAGATATCTGCAGTGGCCGGTTTAGTTGATTTAACTTCAGTCAGGTGAGTGTAGAAGTTGCATAATTGTTTTTTCATTACTCGTAGTCAAAGTCTTCTCGGTGGGTCGAGCCAACTGGCTGCCCGAGAAGATTTGTCTCCTGGAATTTGTTTTTTATGTTCTTTAATTTCACTTCCCTATTAGCCCGATTGGCAGGACATTATAGCGATTTGGCTGAGTAACAGCCCCGTCAGCAGCAGACCATCAGCTCCTGCACTCCTCCACCTCTCTTTCCCACTTTTGAAGGAAGTGGATATAAAGTGAGGGAACAGCAGGATACAGTTTGGCTCAGCTGTTAACTCAAGTAAGTTTGCAGTACACAGGGATTAAGATGTTCTGTCTATACCACTGATTCTGGGCAAGGCAGTGCTATCCATACAAAGAGCCAAGATATACTGTGTCACCTCCAATTTCAATATCGCCTGAATATTATTATAATAACATCAAATGATTACGTGTAATGTGGAAGCAGTCGCTCGTAGTGACAAACCCTCAAAGAATTGAAGGTTGATGACTCGAAGTATCAGTGACTTTAACATACGACTGCAAAATGCACCCAAACAAACGGAATAAAGTTTATGTTACTTAACTTTACATCTAGCTTTAAGCTGAACTGAAACTGTAACTGAAACTGTAACATTTATGTGAAATGCATGCAAAAGAAAATGGCGGCTGAGCTGCTGTAGAAGAACTTGAAAAGGATACGGACGTCCACTCAAATCACAAAGTCGTTTTTTAAGTAATGGCTAAAACATTATGCACAAGTATTATAGAAATTAAGCTAATTGAACAGCTACTCAAACACAGTGTACGCAATACACTCTTGTTACTCTCCTGTAGTCATAAGGGACGTTGAGAAACAACAAACGTTAATCTTAATAACTCGCTGCCGTCTTCCAGATATCAGACTTCTCAGAAACATACGCTGGAGAAGGGCCGACTGATCAAGCGAAAGCAATTACAATAGATATTGTGGTTCTCATCTGTCATCTGATCTTCTTGGGTTTATATATCTGTGACTGAAGAGATTATTTTGCTTTCATTTGCACTAATGGGGGGGGGGGGGGGGGGGGGGAATCGGAGTATTTGCAATTTAGAAAGCAAAATAGAGATGATACAAGACGGCGTGTGCTCATTCTGTCCCCGACATTTAACTAGGGGACAGAGCGACTTCAATCTTTACCTGTGATATAATGAGCCTTGGCAAAATGACAGTTTATGAGAGACCCCCCCCCCCCCCCCCCCATCTGCTCTTGATACTTGAAATGCATCTTTTATCTTCCCTAAGCATCGTAATCATCTCTATTTTTAGCATATTCCTCTTACCATGTCATGTGTTTGGGATTTTCATGTATTTATTTAAAGGTATTTATTTCACCGGCGTCGACTGACCGCTCGTAACGTCCTGCTTTGGATAAACACGTGTCTTGGGAAAGTTTCTCTCTCTTCCTCCTTAGCGTTTGTTGCTATTATTGAGATTATTACATTACGGACGTTTTAACCCCATAGGTCCAGTAATACAATAATAACACCCGCCTACCTGCTTTCTGCAGCTGTGGACTGTGTCTCTGAACAGCTGGTAAGAAGCTCTGCAGCCCCACAGGGAGCCGTCTTGTCTCCTTTCATGTTCGCACTGTACACCGCAGACTTCAAATGCAACCTGGAGTCATCATGTCTTCTGCAGAAGCATCTGATGGCTCTGCAGTCATCGCTGCGCTGCAGTAAAGGGACATGGTGGACAGCTTGGTCGAGAGGCGTGATGTGCACCACGTGCAGCTCATTTTGGAAAAAAGACAAAGAGGAGCAACGACCCTATAAAGCCCTGTCTACACTCTTACAGCCGTGGCTCTTTTCTTTAAATGTAGCTTAACTAATTCACACTGATATACTGTTGAAATAGTCCAGTTTATTCTCATCCAGCTAATTTGGTTCTTTAAAGGCAATTTGTGGATTGATTTGCTAATCCTGGATGAACACCAGTGGGCCATATGTTCTGGTGAGAACCTTTTAGTTGACTTCATCTCTTTTTGCTCACAGTATCTTGAATTCCATTTGGCTTTGTTCTCTTTTAGCGTAGAAACTTTTTTATTTTTCATATTTGATCATGTATGTAGTAAGTATTGGAAACTAAATTGGATTATACCGTGTATATACTCGCTATACTTGCTGTGATGAAGCATTAACTACCTTTCTGTTGACAGCTTTTCAGTTCTTTATTTCATTTATGGTTCTAATTTCAACAGATCAAGACAAGGTAACATGTGTTGCATTTGAAACAAGTTTAAACATATTAACAGACAAGCTGTTGTGTGAGTGGGCGGGCTCTATGAGGTAATTAGTGGATTGATGGGTGATGTGTTTGCAGCTAATTAGGTTAAAATACTGAAGGATGTGTTGGTAGTTTTGAGGGTGCAGTATTTGGGTTTACATGTGGAAGAATGTACTGAGGCCTTGTGATGTTTAAGATGAGATTCAAACATGTATATGTTTCTAAACTTGTAAACTCTGTTCTGGAGTGCCGACCTGATTGGCCGGTTTGAACTGAGAGGGCGGGCTCTATGGCTATCTATGTGTGTGGATTTTCCTTTGTTTAGGAGGGCGGGAGAAAGATCAGCACCAGCACCAGCACCAGCACCAGTACCACCAGTACCAGCACCAGCAGTACCAGCACCAGTACCAGCACCAGTACCAGCAGTACCAGCAGTACCAGCACCAGTACCATCACCTGTACTAGTACCAGCACCAGCACCAGCACCAGTACCAGCAGTACCAGCACCAGTACCACCAGTACCAGCACCAGTACTAGTACCAGCACCAGCACCAGTACTAGTACCACCAGTACTAGTACTAGCACCAGACGGGAGAAGAAAGAATGTTTTGTTTATATTAATTGTTGTATTTTTGGATGGCTGGAAAATAAAAGTAATGTTGTCTTTTCGTCACGTTTGACGCCACCCTGCACTTGCTAAAGATCTACAATAGCTTCCTCCATGTTGGACTATCTGTTCCCTCACAGGTCCGCACTGTTTCGTTTGCTAATTGGTCAATGGTGCCAATTCGCAGGTTCAATTCCATTGGAATTAATTTGTTTTACTGAAAATGTTAACTATCTCCAATGCTGGTGTGACCCAGACTTTTGAGAGGCTGTGGAGGTACCCGAGGGAGAGCAGTGTAGCCGGAGGTAGTCGGCATGATGTGGGTTTACCGATTTAATCTATTTCCACGTTCGTCTTTCTAATTACTGCACGTGCTTACACTTCAAAGTGCCGAATAATATCATTTAAAACAGACGCTCTAAATGAATGTCACGACATCCAAACGGCATAACATGATGTCAAGCGCAGAAAGAAAGTTTATTTCATGTATTTTTTTGTTGTGTATTGGTTTAATCACTGCAACAGGAATCCTCACAACTGCAGACTATCAAAAGGGCTCGACGACACATTAACCCAAACTACGGCGTTCATTGGACGACAGCCAAGAGCAGCTGGCACATCGCCAGGAAGAATTCCTGCATCTTCATCGCGCTGTTGCATGTTCAGTCCTTGGGAGACAAACGTTGGATGTGGGGAACACTTAAAATAGATAAGCCAAATTACAAAATAATTCTCTTTTACATTGCCTTTTAAACGTTTTTAATATATATATATATATATATATATATATATATATATATATTTATTTTTTTAATTCAATTATGGCAGAAACTCTAAACTACGACATCGTCCTGCTCTCGTGAGGTATCTTGAGAAAAGACCAAATGATAATAATATATCAAATATTCTTTGGATTACAAGCATATGTCTTTATCTTTATCTCTATTTATTATAGGGTGTAATTAGTGAGTTTATTCAGTTTTAAAGGACGGGTAAAACATTTTATTTCCTTGCATTCCTTGCTTGTATCCGCTCTTTCTTTCTTGGACCGACGGAGGCCTTGGATGATTATGAGTCTCGCGCTCCTCCTTGATGACGGTTCCTTTGTCCGAGTGCATTTCAATCAAACACAGTGCTTCTCATGCTGAGCGATCAGAGTGCATTTTGTATTAATGCTCCTTGTTGTTTTCCATGAATGAAAGATGAAGGCTGTAATTTCATGTTTGAATATATAAATCGTTATTTTTGTACGTGTATAGAAGTATCGCACCTCCTTTTGTCCTTCACGATGTTTTATTAACAGAGTTGTTTAGTTCAGGAGCAACCCGACATGAAAACATGCAAAGATCTTTGCAGATATGTGTAACGCGACTACATTGTTTATTCCAAAAGGTGCATGGTAGCATTATGTTCCCATTCCACAAACATTAGGTACATTTGACCACAATTAAAACTTGTAAACTCCTCACTGACTGACTGACAGCAGAGTTTAACTACAGACACATATTCACAACATGCAGTCTGTTTAGTCGAGTGTCAATTATTTAAAACAGCTGATCTTCTTCGCTGGCATTGCATATTGTTAGATGGAGTTTTACCATCGAAGGCCAAACATATTGAGGCGAGCCGATGCTTTTTGGAGAGCAGATCCCGACACCTTTGGCTCACTACCCGACTCAGTAATTTGCGGTATTTGTACAGTGATTGATTTCTTTTCCTTTTTTTTTTACTACACACACAGATGAAAGAGTTGGAGTCTATTTCATCCATATCCACTCAACTTACACGTCACTCAAGACACCTTTTTGCTCTCTGGCCAGGAATGAATTTGGTGAGTTGACATCTGTCCTGCCTATCTGCCATCAGCTCCAATAGCTGCATCGTTTCAAGCAGACAGACTGTGATGTTATGATTATTATATATCGTTCTCATTCTTCTCTTTGGTTCCGTCTTTTGGGTTTCACCTGAAAGTGAACTGGCACTGAGTGAAGGAGCAGAAAATCATCTCCACACGTATTACTGTATAGCCCCCCCCCCCCCCGGAGAGACTCTCACACACTCCAACTGATCCTTTTCCAGAGCTCTGGTATCCCACAGTGCAGCGCCATAACATTCTGTGAAATGATCACAAACTTTCAAATGCAGATTACATGCTTGAGACATGAATTAGGTACACATTACATTCCTCTTGCTTATGAGAGAGGGAGAAGGCAGGCCACGGAATATCACATGGAGACGCAGAACACAGCGTGTGAGGCCACAGGTGCAGAGAAAGTGATGACTGGACTGTTACTGGCTGCTTGTAAACACCACTGAAGTGTTGTAGACGACAACAATCGCTTTATAACTTAAAAAGATTTGTGCTGCGAGCCAAAGCACACACAAAAGGACAATTGTAGTAATGTGAACCTACGGCACCAAACAGGCACAGAATACTTTGACATATTTGTTACGTAAAAAGGATTTTCTCTGAGAATATAACCCTTCAGCATTGAGAAACATCTTGTGCTGTTTAGTGCATCCTTCACTTTGGGCTGCTTTCACTCTCTGTAGAGCTCAGAGGATGAACATTTAGAAAGGTTTGTTCCCTTAACCAAGAGCTACCTGCGACTTCAGAATAATGATGGGCCTTGTTTGCGGTGTAAGATGAAGTCTCCCCAGCTTTTTTGCAAAATGTAAATACATGTTGAAGCTGCACAGTCATGTGTGGAGTGAGAGGGAAGAAGACGATGGTCTGATGGTATACAGTCACAGACAAACATGTGGCTTGGAACTGCACAGAGATTTAATAGAAAGGGTTGGGCTACACCACAGGTACAGGAATGTCCCAGTAGGGGGTAAAGAGTCTTAATGGAATTATAAGACATTACAAGAAGAAGTATTTTTGGATTACCGCCTGCCTACTTAATTCCCAATCCCCCAAAGAGGTACAGATTGGATTTAAACCACTGTGGGAGTTTAGCCCTACGTGAAATACTGCTATAAAGACCTTACGTTTCTTGAGAGGGCAAAGGGATCACATACTCGTGTGTTATTGGTAGGTAAGCTTGGATGCCATGCAGTGCAATTGGAGGAGAGTATTAGAGGGCAATCAGTGAAGAGGTGAGTGTTGCAGGTAAACGGTTCACAGGTGGGTTTGTTTTTCTTTCTTCATATGATTTGTGCGTTCGCAATCCTCCTGCTGCTCTCAGAGCTTCAAAAGAAAGGATCATTGGTGGTTGGAGCACTATATACTTGCAGAGGAGCCTGGGAGCATTGCCCGAGGGAGGCCCGCGGATAATTACAAACCATTCAACAAACACAGCTCGGCGGCTCACAGAGACATCCTGACGGTGAGCCAAGAGGCAAACAGAACTCTAAGGAGACAGGGACGACGATCCATGGAGTAGGCTTCATGAGTCATACAACATCAGCTGCGGATTGGAAAACATGGATCGAAGTTGCAAAAGAACACCTGACTCACTGAAGAGGATGGAAGCAGGGAAGGAGACGACGACCACGGAGCTCAGAATATGATCCACGCTATAAAGACTGCATCGCATAATCATACTTAGAAGCTCGGAGACAGTAATGAAAACAGGAGAGAAATGGGTGTTTGAAACACCCACCATATTTTCAAGCTCATAATCATTACATCCACTTTTGTGATCATCATCAGGCACCACCACCACCACCACTTATGCAATTCCATCTCCCAGATTTACATCTAATACTCTCATTAGTAAATGTCACCTCTGTGAGCGGGCAAGCAAAGTGTTCTCGCCGGACCCTCGCCGCTCAACACTGTGTGTTTGCAAGTGTGTGTGTGTATTGTTTGATGAAATGGCCTCGCCCCACAGGGTTGATATTGTAACTGAAAAAGGGAGAGGGCAGAGCGAAGAATCTGATGTATCAGTAACCTCAATCATGTCCCACACCTATGGCTAACCTCGGGCTAAGTTAGGGAATTAACAGAGCAGCCAGGGCAACAGTGCCTTTGACTTTGCACTTCAGAGGTGTGAGTGCTTTGCCCCTCCTCAGGAGATTCTTGAGAAAGACCATCATTATACATTAATAACAGCAGAGAGTTCTCCTTCAGCCTCTGTTTGTGCCCCCTATTGATTTTTCACTGAGTTCTTTTGATGAGAGTAAAGGGACTGACACTTTGATTATGTTTACCTTTTAAATGGTGTGTTGTATGTTTGTACACTTTGCACATGTGTGTACGTGTGCAAAGTGTGTGTCTGTGTGTGTAAACTGTAACTTCTTACTATATCTTCACATTTCCTCGACATGCTTACTAAACCTCTCGTAATATTATCCCATAACCAGCTCACTGGCATTCAGTTCTTACCAAACTTTCTTCCTTCGTACATCTTTTTCTTCCTTTTGCAACTCCGTCGTTTTGCAAAATTATAGGCTTGGCATTTTGGGAAGGGCAATTCACCCTGTTGGTTCTTCACAGTTATGTGCATTTGTCCTGCTGCCACTCCATGCGTGAACACTCAAAGAAACACAGCCGACGGGGAGAAAAGAATCCCAGACATCAACATTGAACCAAGAGCAGAGCGTGAGCAAAATACACACACACACACACACACACACACACGCTTGTTTGGATATCAGGACACATAAAGAGGCAAAGCCAATAAAAGGATGTTTTGTTTGGACTAATTCTGGAGATAAACAGCTCTTCCTGGGAGACTTCTCCTTTTTCTCTGAATGTCTTTGGCTGATCAGGTTTTGGTGACATTCAAACATGGGGCCAGAACTGAGTGCACACACACACACACACACACACACACACACACACACACACACACACGGGTGTGACACTCGGTGTTCCCCTGCTGTATATTTGGCAGTCCTTTCTTCATACCTTCTCTTTTGATATTAAAGTCATGGCTCATTCATTGTGAAGGAAATCTCTATATTATTACAAACTTTGTCAAAAGCCCGGAAGGATATAGACAAAAATTCAATACCGCTGCACTTTGTCAGCAAATGTGTAATGTTTTACGACCTTAGGGCGGAAAGACATTTGGTGTTAACTGCCTTTTTGTTCCAGTGAGCACAAATCAATGTGTCTGTATTTACATATGATATATGAGATACTCGTGGATGTTTGTGAATTCATACGAAGAATTTCACATGTTTCCTTCACTCTGATTCACATTAGATATAATGCACGGCCAATATAAATCACTGTAATGTATGTCTTTTACAACTTACCATGTCAGGAGAACTTTTCCTTAAGGTTCCACGCATACATTCACATGCATACATGCAATCATATACATGTTCTGCACATGTGCACGCTACAAAGGCCTGCACATAAAAGATCCATAATGCATGTATTCAAGCCGTCAAAGCTCGATTCCATCAGAAGCTAGAGATATTTCCTTTCTTTCCAACCCTTTGTGTTATTTTTCAATTGGCTTCTTATGTTCTCAGTTCAGGAACCTGATTCCTTTGATAGACTTGTGATGCCTTATTGAAGGAATGTGTGTCACTGGCAATTATTCTCAAACAATTCTTGCTGCAATGCCGTTTGGAAGATGCATAAAGAAAACTTTCACACAATTGTGTCAGCGCTCTGGATTTTCGAGACATTTATAAAATGGGGAAACTCTCCCCAGATCAATATCTTAAAGGCCCTGAAATATATTCAGTCAGTTTCTCATTGTGAGCGATGGAGTCCGACGTGAACACAGAACAGTTGAGATTATTCCACATAGTAAATCTATTTGTGTCTGTGACGCTCTCGCTGTGGGCGGGACATCGCTCTCCTGCTCCGATCAGGATGAAGAACACAATGTGTTTTCTCTGAGTGTGTTGTTTTGCGCCACCTTCCTTTCTTGTTCTCTTGCTGTAACAAGGTAAATAAAGGATTTCTGATTCTAATTCTGAAATAAAGATAAAGTTGAAAGTTGTTAACTTATGTTGTCACGCCACTGTCAATCATATCTGATCAAACCAAACGCTCACGTTCCTGATGAATCCATGATGAGTTTATAATAACGTGTTAAACCTTAACGAATAGTGGATGGGTCATTAGTTCTTAAAATGTAACTTTGATTGCTTAGTAATTCATATTTAATGTCATTAAAAATTGCTTTAAATAATACTTGTCAGGTGCTATTATTACTGAGGTGCATAATTCCCCTGCTCTTACAGGGTCCTCTGTGCAGGCTGTTAACCAAATACCATTTATTCAATGAATCTTTATTTAAAAAAGAAAGACAAACAAAATCACAGAATGTTAAAACAATTCAAATGTTCTGCTCTGTCATAACATTTAACTTGCTGTCATCCATAACAAACTACTCCACCTTTTTAACAAACCCTCAATCCACGTGTGGATGTCAGACCAGTGACCCTACTTTGCATTACCCTCCCCCCTGCCCCTGGTGAGTGCAGGTGTATCCCAGGGATGAGTAATCCTACACATGCCTCGGTCCCTGCACCAATGATTAGATGTCTAATCATCCATCTATCAAACTCCTTTAACTGAGCAAAAACATGGCCTCTCTTGTGGACAACATTATTGACAGTAATGACTCTGTGTATAAGAGTGAAGAGGGGTCTTTGTGTGCGGCTGAGCTGCCTGTCAACCCTATCAGAGTACACTGAAAACTGTCACGGTGGGAATTGATTTCTGTAGGAACCTGTTGTATGGAGCTCAAACATAAGAGCTCTTATGACAACCCACCTTGAAGTGCCCTGCGGTGACCGTTTATAATAATAAATGGTTTAATTTACAGTAAGAGCATTTCCTGTACTCGTAAACAAAAAAAAAACGTCTTACCTCCACTACTATTCCTCATTATTTCCAGGCATGTGCCACTATGCTGAAGCAGCCACATGTGCAGGGTGTTTTACGCACAAGGTCCAGTGATCTCAGGGCTCACCTCAGAGAAACTTGTGGACATCTAGGCAAGAACTGTGCTGCTTTAAAATTTGATTTCTGAGCAATAAATTATAAAATATAGAAAGGCTAAATAATAAATAGGTTTAATATTCTGTTTCATCTTTTTTCTACTATAGTGAGGTTCCTATGCTTTAAACTCCAAAACAAGTATCCCCACTTCTAAAGGTTGTCACTCACATAAGAAGCGCTGGGTGATGTCACACCCAGTCATTAACACTGTGAGATTCTCACTCCACCTAATTGGGTATTCTTGTATAGTAATGCACACATAGAGAGGCGATCTTTGTAACGTGTTGCAACCTTTAAAGGATTTGCACACGTCGTAGTTCCTGCAGGAGGATTTCATCAGCAATCTGGTATCTGGGATTATGTTACATTAACCCATTACGCAGTCTGTAGTCTACAAACACAGCATCAATCGGCTCCTGTTTGGGGTGGAGTGGAATAGAAGGGTCCGCGGTGCAGTGTTAGCGAAGTAGCAGGCGGGGTGGCACAGCAGCAGTCGAGGGCAGGACGGCACAGGGAGGGAACGCTGCCTTGGAGCGCGGCGTGCGCACCGAAGGGACGCGTTGATTGACAGTCGGAGGCACGGAGCGCTCCGTGCGGCACACAAACGGAGCACGCTATTCTACCCGGCCCGTACCGTCTCAGCAAAGGCAACTCTGTGAAATACCAGCCAGATCAGCCTGGCACAAATAAAGCAGGCTCTATCCATCCCCTGGGCTCGGAGTCTTTTCACCGAATAAACGGGAAAAAGCAACGCAGCAGCTATCCCATCCCGTCGTTACCTGTCCAGCCATAACTGGACACACTCTGGGCTAACCTGACGTTTTCAAAGTATCCTGGAAACGGGAGTGGATGGACACTTTGCAATCTGAGAAGATTTTGTCGGTTTCTTTTTTTATGGAGTAAAAGGACTGCGACTTTCTTTCGGGATCATTTTGGGGTTGATTTTTGTTTTTTTGTTAAATTCAACATAAATGTGAAGCGTTCGTGAGTCAAGTTACAAACCCTGGAGCCTGTAAACACTCCTTTTCATTATATGTAATTGGAATAATGGCCAGATAATCAGGAGACTCTCGGGAGGAATTTTGGTGCGTAATTTGTGCGATGTGTGCGTTTGCTGAGCCGCAGAAGTAGTTGTGCCTCCCTTCATTTTACGTTAAATACCCCGTTTTTCCATGGAGTAGGCTAAATCACAGGTAAAGACTTATAAAGGAGCGGGTTTATTCTCTGTCGCCTGGAACAACCAGGCGGATCTGATGCGCAGATTCTCCATAGTTTATGGTAAATGACCAATGGGGAATCATGAACAGCTCTTCTGAACTCGAAGATGGGACTCGGCATAAAAACCAGGTACGTTCACACAACCTACAGTTATGTGTTTATGAGGAGTGGTGCATATGCTTGGCGCAGTGTTACCTCGCTGAGTTTGATAATGTGGCTCTGGGGTGAATCTCTGCGCTGTAGGAACAGAAGCTGCCCATGAGCGGTCCCCGACTCCCCGGGCACTGGCACTTGTGTTCCTGTCATATTGTCTAAACCCACCCGCAGATCACACAGTGCCCCTGGCTACTTGTATTTAGCGTGACACGACGCTTCAACGTGTTCGTTGGGTTACTTGGGACACACGAGATGTACTGATGAATGATGGTAAAATCACGGCAGGAGATTAATGCGAGGGTGAAAAGGCTGAGAGGTGTTCGCGCATCTCAGCTGCATCTTCACTAAATATTCTTAAATTCCCCTCCCGTGTAAACATGGGCTGTAGTTAAGCTGCATGTCTATAAATCACATCTATGTGCTGGAACATGGCACACATACATCCCTCCAGAAGCTATTAACAGTCCGGAGCTCCTTAGGTTAGTCTCCTGCCCGGATGAATCCAGACAGGATTGGACATGTGTTGTGTTGCAGCCAGGCAAGCTCACTTTGGGGAATAGTCAATGTTTCACAAGGTCAGTGGAGGGCTCCCCTGGAACACAGGAATCAGATTTCGGGGCAGTGAGAAAGCCTGGCGCCTTCTGGAAAGGCATGATTCACCCCTCCTATCCTCTTACCTGATGAGGATGGATTTAGCTAGTATGCGACATCACTGAAAAATGAAAGGTGCTGATGTGAAAACTTCCTCCGAGCCTTTGCTAAATGTTTTGTCATAGAGGAGAAGTCAATGGTATCAGGACCTTTTTTAATAACTGGTGCGGTATTGTCCATATGAATTGACCTGTTATGAAAAAAGGTAGCACCAGGTGTTATACATCGCCTAATACTTCCCTCCCTGTTTAAATGGCTCACTCACACATACATGTCCACGGTCTCAGTTAGTCTTTGATTCAGAAGCTGCACGGTGGAAGGAAACATGCTTGTGGCACAGGTCTGATGACGAAGCCACCTTCAGTAGAAATCATGGCTCATCCGAGTCATTTACACGACCACTCTGAACTGGAGCTTCGTTGAGTCCTCTATAAGCTATAGTTACATTAGTGGCCATTAACACAAGGCTGGAGTTTATTCTTCAGTCATTATAGTTGGCTGATGTAGCCTCCGTACTTCTGAGGTGGAGCTGATCAATGACTGAGAGGATATGACCAACATGTGCCTCCTGCCTCTAATCTTCTTCTACATCCATTATAGCAAATATGCCTGCCCTGAGTTTTAATTGGATGTGTGTGTGTGTGTGTGTCCTCAGATCAGTAAACTGACCGGGAAAAATATTTGCAAATGATACCCTATGTGACTTATTATTTCTGTGTTCTTGGAGAAGTCTGGATGACTAAATGAAGCTTTAATATGCTGAATTGGTAAGCCTTGAGGATGAAAATGCAAAGCATGTCCCACAACTCCAACACTCGCTTTGGATCAGACAGCATCGGGGGGGGTGTTGGATGAGATGAGAGGTTGTGGGTAATGGGGATGGCTAATGCTGCTATCTGTCCCTCTCCTCCCCACATCTATCTCTCTCCTTCTTCTTGCACTTGTTATTTTGCTATCACACACAGACACAGAAATAAATACTTGTTCTCCCTCTCTGTGTCAGCCTGTCTCTGTCTGTAATCTCCAGCAGGAACACCAAACCTTTATCTCCAGCCTTGGTGCTATTGACACAGTCATTTCAGTCCCAGTGGGGAGGGATCGTGTAATAGAGATCTCATGTGGTCTCTGTTTGTTTTTGATATTACAAAACATGGCCTCGTATTTGTCTGGTAACTATGCATATTTGATTTGTTGCTGTAGGTGTGCTGTCACGCATGCCCTTTAACAACAGACGGAGGCCAGTTAGAGTAAAACGGAGATTTGAGTGCAACTTGAAAATCAACCTTGAAACGTAATTCACTGTGAAAAACCTCAACAGAGACCGAGGCTGCCTGGTCAGATGTGTTCATAACTTGTGTGTGTATATAAAAATGAGGCACTTGAAAGAAACAAAATGGCTACCGTGTGTTGGAGTATGAGAGTAGATGCACCAGTGGAACTTCCAAGCAGAGCTTCTGTGAGGAAATGGGAAGGAAGCGGAGAGAAGTCGAGGTGCAGGTGTAAACAAATCTTTAAACAATAAAAGTTTGTTATAAAAATGATTGATACATGAAACATCATCTCACAAAGATTGTTTGGAATTGATTTTACTCCACACAAGAAACACAAATAACAAAGGATGCAATGTCAATATATTTATATATTTATATATATATTTATTCTATTTTATTTTGGTAATCCTGGATTTCTTACAGCGCTGTTCGTTAAAGCTGTTTCCATGGCATCATTGTGAAGTCAGCAATGAGCTGAGTTTGAGCAACTTTTCCTTTGTCTCAATTTAAAATCTTGAACACACAAACACACACACACACACACACACACACACACACACACACACACACACACACACACACACACACGTTAAACAGCTATACAGTCAGTTTCTTTCCCTTCGTTACCACACATGGCCCACACACACACACAAACACACACACACACACATGGCCCACACACACACACACACACACACACACACACACACACACACACACACACACACACACACACACACACACACACACACACACTCACAGCTGTGAAGTCAGTGATGCCCGTTGCAGTTGCCCACTCAGATTGTCGGGAATCAATACCACTCTGAGAACTTGAAACTTTCCAGAGCTCTGAAAGGACTGTTTGTATACGAGTAGAACAGCACAGATTAGAGCTGTGATTTAGCAGCTGACACATTGAAATGCACAAACAAGGTTTATATTTTACACATTTTTATTTCCCAAGCTTCTCTTCTAAACCACGAACCAGCACAAATGAATCAAAGTGACAAAAACCCACATCGATAAGTTATCAAATCTCCTTTCTACAGATGTTAATGGCGTAAGAAGGAGGAAGTTTCGCCTGACAGCACACACGCTGCAGACCCACATCTCTCAAAAACACACTCGGAAGCGACCCAAAAATGATATCAGACTTGCATGACAGCCCGAACAACCTTCTCTGCCAAGATTTATTATTCTGCACTAACTCACTTTAATACTCCTCGCCCCCCCACATGTGGTAACTGTAGCACATCAGGCAGAAGCGAGAGGGCTCCGTCACGTACATGTTTCTGTGTCTAGTAATCAGGATGAATTTAAGATTAAAGAAATAACGCTGTCACAATATCTAATAAAGATTATCGTAGCCAAAATAACCAATTTAGTCGCGATATCTAAATTTGAGGGAAAGTTTCTTCAACGAGTGGAGGGAGAGGGACTCTGTACCCACACCTGTGCATGGCACTGGGGAGGGACAACTCTTTACTTCTTCAAACATAAAAAAATCAGAGTGATGTTTCGTCTTCCTTAGAACCATCTTTGGCCAAGTTGAAATGAACAGGAACCATGGTGCCAAGAGTGAACACATGAACCGGCGAACAGCCAAGATTTATCTTTTGTTCTTTTGCCAACTCAAAGAATGAACGTTAATTAATTATAACTGAGTACATTCCCATGTCGTCAATACAGCCAGTGAATTCAACAGCTTGCTAAGACACCGTGATGTACATTTCAAAATAACACGGCAGCTCTTGCGATTCTTGCCGCTACAATGGGACTTTTTGGAACGCCGTTTAGCGGCAAGTAAAGAGGTGAAGACTGGAGCTCTGCACTGTACGTGTGAGATGATTGGCTGATTCTGTGGGTATCCTTGTTGAAGCAAATGAACCTGCTGAGCCGGCTGGAGGTGTACGAGGCAGTGTGGACCGGAGCAGAGCGAAGCCGAGAGAGTTCCCTGGTTCAATGGGCCTGTGATTTCCCTGTGGGGGGGGGGTCCTGCTATGTGCAGCAGTGTAACTCTAACAACCTCAGCTTCCGTCTCGTCCTGCGCCCCAAAAGTGCTTCATCCATTTGTCAGATCACTTACCAGAACACACAACTGGCAGATGCATTGGCATGTACAAATCCTGCACACGTGCAAGTTCAGTATGTGGAAATTGGGGGCATTTTGACTCTTTGTACTTTGTGTCTCATGTGTCTTCGTCTGCACATATCTACACGTCTGTGAGATGTTAGTACGTGTAATGTGACGGTTTGACAGTGTGTGTGGATATTGTTTTATTATATTGGCGAGATTGATCAAGTTAGGGCCTGTCAGTCTTTGTTTACAGCATGTTTAACAGCTGTACAGTTTATGAAAGAGGACAGTTTGATATATTTGTTTGTGTTTGTGTGATCACGTGCTTACATCAATCCATCCTTCTACAGTACGAGCATGGGGGTGGGAGTGAGGGGAGAGTTGTTGAATTTATTAAGAAAACAACAATCTTTCATGGGTTTTACTTCAGTGTTGCTCTTCACAACAACGCCGCCTTTCTATTGGCATGCACTATAATGAAT
Organism: Cottoperca gobio; assembly: GCF_900634415.1. Classification (NCBI taxonomy): domain Eukaryota; kingdom Metazoa; phylum Chordata; class Actinopteri; order Perciformes; family Bovichtidae; genus Cottoperca; species Cottoperca gobio. The sequence continues at coordinate 20,358,704 of NC_041366.1, read as the reverse complement.
TTCAAAGCCTTAATGTTTTGCATGTGTTGTTATCTTCCAGTGGCACGTTCTGAATCCTTTTCTAATCGCCTCCTTTCTCTTGATCATCTCTCATCGTTACACCGTCATCATCTCTTTAGCTTTGGACACATCTATGTACTATATAAGCTTTGTATAGTTGGAACCCATTGTTGAATTGTGGGATCAAAACCTAAGTGGTTTCGCAGTAGTGTGGGCCTATTGTTAGTAGAAGAAAAAAAAAGGTATGAATGTGTGAGAGGAGTGTGTGTGTGTGTGTGTGTGTTGGTGGATCAAAGCGGTAACGAGCCATTACTGTCAAGTTGTTACGTAAGTGAAGAGTGCTTTTGCATGGGAAGTGATTTTGTGTCTTAATGGAGCAGCGTGTTTGTTTGTTTAGGTTTCTGCTGCAGACAGATGGAGACACTTTGGGTACCGTGCCTGTACAGTAGCCCCATGAAGCCGGGGGCTTTACTAGTCTGAAGGTTATAAATGACAGCAGCTATCCCATGTGCTTTTGGCTTTACTCTTCCTCTATCTGCCTTCCTTATCTAACCCTCACGCTCTTCTATGTCTTTTTTCTCATTTTCCTCCCTTTCTATATCGCTTTTGTTTTGCTGACACCAAGGGACGGGACATTTTCACATCGGATATCTGGTGCTGCAAGGTGGCCAGGAGACCTTGAGAGAAGAGAGGGCGAGTCGAGACAGGACGGGAACAAGAATGAAAACAGGTCTCGGAAAAAAAAAAGCAGAATAAAAATAAAGAGCCAGAGTAGAGAAATAAAGAGTAACCCAGAGTAGAGAAATAAAGGAGTAACCCAGAGTAGAGAAATAAAGAGTAACCCAGAGTAGAGAAATAAAAGAGTAACCCAGAGTAGAGAAATAAAAGAGTAACCCAGAGTAGAGAAATAAAGGAGTAACCCAGAGTAGAGAAATAAAAGAGTAACCCAGAGTAGAGAAATAAAAGAGTAACCCAGAGTAGAGAAATAAAGGAGTAACCCAGAGTAGAGAAATAAAAGAGTAACCCAGAGTAGAGAAATAAAGGAGTAACCCAGAGTAGAGAAATAAAAGAGTAACCCAGAGTAGAGAAATAAAAGAGTAAGCCAGAGTAGAGAAATAAAAGAGTAAGCCAGAGTAGAGAAATAAAAGAGTAACCCAGAGTAGAGAAATAAAAGAGTAAGCCAGAGTAGAGTAGAAAGGACACAGAAGGGTTGGAAAGTATGAATCACAGTAGGTCCCAGATCCGTGTTAAGCAGGCAGCGGGCTAGCTGGGGGCGCATGTACCTTTTGCAAGATGACGCAGATATATTCCAGCTGCTCGAAATCCCACATACCTCCCAACAAAGGATTGTTCGCAGATCCAACACACATTGCTGTTGGAGGAAAGACAATCTCTTTCCAGTCGACTCTTGGATCAGTTACAAGGCTCATCACCAAAAGCCCCAAAGCATCACCGAGGGCTCACTAGCACACATCACAACAGCTGCACTGGAAAGTAATTGTACTTAATTCACTCGTGATTCTTGGTAATTGTGTTGATTTGATGCTTTTGTGTGTTTAAAACGTGTGTGGGTAATGCACACATTCACTTGCATGTCGGTAGTTGTGTGTGGGCGTGCTTCATGGTTTTCTTCTTTGTCTTTGTGCCTTTGAATGGATGTGAAGAAAGCGAGGCTGAGTAGGAAACATTAGAAAGGTACCGCAGGGCAAGGTTATACCTCCCAGGGCATGTATTGACAGATGTGTCAGCAAGCTGACCTGATGGGCATGGTTTCACAGTAGAAGAGCTAAAAGTGTGAGAGAGAGTGAAGGAGAGATGGAGGCAAGGCAGGCTGAGGCATTAGATTTCCATCTGCCGGATTCAGCCCCTCGTGCATGTGTGCGTGTGCGTGTGTGTGTGTGTGTGTGCCAAGAAGGGTCATTAAGCTGGGGAGGAAAAAAAACCACTCTAAAAGGAAAGATAAATGTGTATATTCACCCCATTATTTTACCCTGGAAGACTGTGATATCACTATTCTGAAATTTATTATTCACTTCCCTGCTAAATCATCATTAAAAATGCATTGGAAATCACCAGTGAGAGGCAGATGAGAGGCGTGCAGGTGGAGGGGAAGGAGTGGGCTGGAAATGAGGCAGAGTAGTGGAGTGAGGGATGAGAGAGTTCAGTCATCTTGATGGACAACTAGCCCGCCTCTTCCCACTGACAGATCGGGCTCTATCTCCATATTTGCAGTGAACAGTGTTCTATTTCTTCGCTGCGATCTCAATGGAAGAGTTAAAGAGCTCTGTTCATGTGGCACTAGAGCGTTGATCAAGTAGAGATATGAGATTAGAGGTCTGCTTATAAGGGAATATACTTCCCATAACCTTTTTCCCCTCTTTGTTCCCTCTTCTCATCATTAATCAACGCTCGTGCATGCGAGCGCGCAAGCACAACAAATCACGCACACACGCGAGTGCATTCCCCTTTTGTGGTGTGTTACGTGTCTGACTTAGAATACAGACGGAACAGTAAATAATAAGGGAATTAATTAGACTCTGAAAATCCAGTGAATAATTTATGATAAATGGAGAAGTTTAATCAAGCAATCAATCTACGCCGGCCACCGTATCTGGAGCAGAAAACATCACAGGAGAGAGGGTCGAGGATGAGACAGCATTTTAAAACTCAACATAAACCAGTTAAACACACAATCAGTCAAAACTGCAGTAAAGCCAAAGCAAATTGCTTTATTTTAATCTTTAAAAATGTCTTTTTGTTTTACAGACTCGACATTTAACACATTTACATGAAAACACAGCTGACATACGCAGAACGTAGAACAACGTTTGTGCACAAAAGCAAACAAATGAATATAACGCCCATGTGTAAAATAATCATGCAACTGTTTCCTGCAGCCCGGGAGGCATTTTGATGTATTTCAGGTGGGTGGCACACGGCTCTGTTTGCTGATATGCTGCAGGTTCACTCAATTAGCATTTTGCAGCTAAAAGTTAAACTATTCCCATCTTTCAGTTTGGCCACACTCTGCAGACTCGAGATAACCGCAGCTGCTCTGGTTTGTTTTAAGCAAACTAAATGAAGGGGTGGGGTGGGGGGTGGGGGGCTAAGGTTACACCATTACACATAATCCGGTGAGGAGTTCAAATATGACCTTACTGTATCCCACCAATCCCTCTAGGCCTCCGATCAAGGTGCCTTAATGTGGCGGCAGCTCTTTCCTTCCCTGCTCACGCGCTAAACTCTTTGAGCTGTCGGCTCAAGATGAAAAAGGTTACGGTTCTTTATATTACAATTCATAACAACTTTCAGTTTAGCAGCAAGAAAACCCAGAGTCACAAATCACATTTTCCTTATAGAGAACTCATCTATGTAGAACATTGAAGCTGGAGGGAGTCCACTGCACAGCCATGTCCATACGATTTGATGTATTATATTTTGCTGTGAGTTTTGCATGTTCTTGTCGCAGCAGAGTGTTAGTGAGTTCCTCCGAGCTGTAGAGCGACTCATGAGTTTTATAGATTCTACAGACCACTCCTTTCCTGGCAACACCATCCCGTAAGTTATCGTCTATACCCTTCTCTGTCGCCATTGGCGCCCCTTTATGCATTTTAGATTTAATTAAGCCAGAGCTGATTGCTAAAATAGTGATGCTGGAGTGCGGCAGCTGTTTCACAGCTAGAATACAGAGGGCCTTTTTATCTCGGTGTTAAACTGACAATGTGCCCGTGATTGAACAGCGCTGCTCTCTAACTCTCTCTTACTTGGTAGTCTCAGCAAAATCACATTATTGGTTTTCCTCTGAGCCAAATTGAGTCATTTACTTAGCAAACTGACTTCATATATATACCTGCTAATGACTTGCTTAAGCTAATGTTGGAAACATTATGGCATCATTATGGGCCCGGCACCATCAGGTGTCTCAAGGTTAATGGCAGCAGGAAGGATGAAGGCTCAGACATCCTTGTTGTCCCGATTAAATAGTATTCTTGACCTGTGAATTGAAAGATCGCCTCCTAATCCGATGTTTCAGGGACAGGTGCTTTGCTTTTAGTACGCCAAATATGAATTGATGAGATCCTGAACCAAATAAAAACCAGTGCAATTCCCGGCCACCAGATATGGCTCGTGTTCAAGTATCCCATCCGTGTAGAGCACAGAGCGCTTCCCCCTGACGGATACAGTACGCTCACTCATCTGAAGCAAACATTTGATTTAATGTTCCATCTGTGGTGAGCAGAGTGAGAAGAAAACTTCCTGACGGAGGTTCGGTGGCTGATGCGAGGACGAGGAAAGCGTTGGGATAGTTTTAGGAAAGAGATCAATAAAAATGGAATGATGCGTACAGAATATTCAGAAGGAGACAGACAGAGAGGGAGGCACAAAGAGACGCAGATGTATTTATTGCAGCTGCCCTATTAAACAGTTATGACAAACTCATGGCTAATATATTAACAGACTTATCCACCAACATACATTATTTATTCATCATCAAAAATTCAATCTGGCAGACTGTGTGCCATTATTCAGATGTGCTGGGGGAAAGTGGCACATTTGAATAAATGAGGAATTGTAGGTCTCACTCCTGTGGCTTGTTGTTGTTCCAAAACCCTCCTTTTAAATTATTCAAACGTTAAATCAATCAAACAAAATTCAGGGGATGGATTGATATTGAAAAGAAAATCCTCTCTGGAGCTCACAAAGCTGGATTTATTATATCATTGGGAAGAAACATTGTATTGTTCTTGGTGCATTTATTATAACATCAGACTTATCAAACTGTTGGAAGTGACAGGAGAGGGAAACATTCTGCACCTTGCATCTCATTCCAGTCATACTGTCTGTCCTCCTGCTTTGGACCGCAGTAGACAAGCTCATATTCACTATATTTGGTTTGCCTTGTTTCCTCTGGTGGAATTCTGCACCTCTCGGCAATACCTAAGTTTGAATGAGATTGGATATGGAAATGTAGAGTACTGCAGACCAGTAGTTTCTGCTGATGTTGTGGAACCTGGCAGCATGGAGAACAGGACATATTCCTCAGAGAAACAAACACTCGTGCATACAGATACCTCTGTGCCAGCAGACACATGGAACCTGACACACATGCACACACACACACACTCTTCCGGTAATATAGGACTTTGCAGAGAAAGCAACCACAGGAAATATTTATAGTGTGGTAGGAAAACTATTTTTGGGGATAATATACAGGAAACAATTAATCTTATTGGATATTTTACATATTTAACTAGAAATGAACGTAATTATTTCCAATCTGCCTCAAAACATTTATAATGTTTATGATATAAAAGGGAGTGAACAACAATAACACGTCTTATGGTAAAGTCTGCAGGCACGGGAGCTACATGCTAATGTTAGCATGCTCACGAGGACTTGTTAAAGTATAGAATGTGGTAAAGCTTTCGTTCTGTTGTTGTATTTGATTGCACCTGTTTGTGTTATTGTATGCAAGGACTCGGCCGACATGTTGCTCAAACACTGCAGAGTTCTGTCACTCGGCTTACTGCGCGTAGTATCGTCGAGCGCTGCAATTGGATCTGTCCAATACAATGGAATCCAATAGAGTACAAGCGGTCCAAAACCGTCGGGCTGACCAGCTTTGTGCTCTCTGTAAAGTACCTCAGTCAACAATCCCAAACATCTAACAGAACTTCTGTGTTCTGCAAACCTACGTTCCAGTGTTTCCTGTTCACTCCATAGACTTGGCTTGGACAAACATGCTCACAACATCATGCTGTTCAGACGCAGTGTGTGAAGCAATGACTTGCATTATTGGAAGTGTATCAAGTTTCAATGCACAGCAGAGTGTAAAGCATCTGAAAGAATGGACATTATAAGCAGGTGAAGGACACAGGTAACTCCCCCCATACACCAACATTGTGTTACAGCGTCCACATTCATGGATCTCATCATATACACAGGTTCACCTCCATGATGGGAATATTATTAAATGAGCTCCCATTCATTGCCAGGATTCATTTGTGCTGTCGTTATTATTCCTCCATCTGTGCACGCTTGTGTTTTTGGAATCGTTTTATGTGCTGAGATATTATGTGTAATTGTGTGGATGCACACAGTTAAAACCTTTTTTTCTTTCTACACGATGCACAGCACCTTTCTTTCAATCTTTACTTTACAATGGAAGCGTTCTGGCCAGCTCGTCCTATAATCAGCTGCTTGTAGTTCTAGTCTAAGTTGCTCTGGTATTGTAACAGCCTGTCAGCACAGCTCAGCCTCAGCCGTTTGTCTTCAACCTTTCGTCAAATCTCCCTTGCAGATGCAATGACTTATAGATGACATTTGCTAGAGACGGGGATGGAGTGCAGAAAACTTATTTGGAGTGTGAGGTCCACAGATTTAGAGAAAACTTACAAAGAAAAGGTCAAAAGTAAAAACTGAGCGTTCTCACTTTTTTTTCATCATTGAATTTGTGACTAAGTGGAAATTTTCTGACAAATCTTCACAATTCGTTCTTCAGCTTTGTTTTGGTTCATCCAGTGTCTTCCTTTAATCCTCCCCGCATGTTAAACTTATGCTCGCTCTCTCTCTCAGCCTCTCTCACTTGGGGAATGGAATCTGGCAGGCTCCTCACAGGCTTCTGTAATGTGCTAACATAACAAATCAATCAGACTCACAGTATTTCTACAGCCCCTCAGCTCACATTGATTTATTGCAAATGTGTTGAAGATGAAGAGAGAAACTCCTTAGCACTGTGGGGCAGGGTGGTCAAGGAGAGTGGATGCATGAGCGAAGGATGAGGGGACGATGACAGCTTTGGGATGAGAGGTGAGGGGCGAGGAGTGAGGAAAGAGGAGGGATCCCGGTCCGCTGACCTTTGTTTTGATAGGCTGGCGTTGTTCACCTCAGGGTCATCGCACTGTCATCAGCCAGCCAGGCAGAGAAAATGATGATGATGTGTTTTATATTTTAGATGGCTGTGATGTGTTTGCTGCGTGCTGCGGTTTTTCAATACGTGGAGCATGACAGCTGCTGTCAGCCCCGCAGCGTGATGGGTCAGAAGTCACAGATCGGTGGTGGCTCGGATTCCCATTCGACGCCATCAGTAAACTAACCTGACAAACAGAACAGTTGTAACTTTCTGTGATTCATGGGTGTCACTGCACAAAACCTGAACTGAATTATTACCATATTAGAGCGGTAATTTTCACCTAATGCATGTTGTAATGGCTTTTTGACTGTTGTTATTTATTTAATTCACTTTAAATCTTAGCATTTTTATTTTTTTTCTAACTCCAAACAAATTATCTTGCCGTTGCCACTCAATTATGACTCAGAGCAATTTCATATTTCATGCTCACAGAGCTCAGGGGGGGATATCTGGAGGGATGCCGCAGCAGTAAATTTTGTTTTCAATTTTATACATGTCGAGAGTGAAAGGCTTGTTTATCCGTTTTGGAGAAGATGACTGTCGGAGGGGGAGAAAGAGTTAGCAAGAGCTCAATAGTAGCTTGGTGTATTTATATCATGGGCATACACTTAGAGACACTGAAGGGGGCTGATGGAGATGAGGATTGAAGTGGATTATTGAGATAGGACAGCGCCGCTGAGAGAATCAAATCTTATTTAGATTAAGCTTCCATAAAATACACAAGCAGTGAAAACATACGTCTGTCCGCCGCCATATGTAGCTCAGCGCTGCGTGGCCGTCTCCCTGCGGGGGCCGCGAGGCGGTTTGAAAGGGTTAAAGAGGGGATTAAAGTGATAATGTACATCTCTAATCCCCGGCACTTTAAGAGGGCAAAAGAGGCAAAACTGCCCTCTAACCACGGAGCTGGACATGAAGAGCGTGCATTACCGGCCATCAGGGTCAGCAAATCACCATGGCAACAGATTATTCAGAATAATTATCTGCCATATGTGACTTGTCACATTTAGAAGTTGGCTGTGAGCCGGGTCACGGGTCAAAACGCTGATCAGAGCGCCGGCGGTGGTAACCTCCTACACATTTTATCAGAAGTTCAGCTTGCTTATCGCGCCGGTCACGTGGATCACAGATCCGACGCTGCGGCAGAGACTGTTCTCTAAAATGCCACCTCATACTGAGAGTTTTTGAGCTTTCAATAGCCCTTTCTTCAATAACACATCCTACACAAGGAAAATGAATAAAGTGGATTTATGATTTCAATCAGAATATTAAGCTTTTTGAATCGACTTTTTTCTGCAAAGGAAAGGAAACGACGAATACGTGAGCTCGACAGAGTTCTCACGACAGAGTTCTCACGACCAGCCTTCCATTAGGAGTCCAGACGTTTTAACTCATCACTGCAGCTCTCCCGCAGGAGCTATACAGAGAATGCTTCATTTCCCATAAAGCCGTGTTCACACTAGTACCCTGGGACAAGAAGCAACAAGGTGCAAAGTGGTTTACCCATTACAGTGAATCATTTATTCTGTCACTTTTGCTCATGTGAGAACAGTCATTTGGAGTGACCTCTCTACGCTATTTACTATTTATTTATTCATCTTGAAAAGCAGAAATGCCAAACAAAACATCTTTTCAAAAATCACCGTTAATACATTTGGAGAAGTTACTGTGATTCTTGTCATGCACGCATGGTGCCATCTGCAACACAACATCCTCAGGCCACCCCTCGGCAATCTCTATGCAGCGCGCGTCCCTCCCTCTAATTGTGCGTTTTGTATGAAACAGTTTTAAGGATCCCTGGGGAAGTGGGAAACGTGACACTCCCGATACCTCGGGCAGATTACTGCGAGCCGTCAGATTGTGCGAGATGCACAGTGACACCTCTTTTCTCTGATCAAGTGTGTCACATAACGCCGGGCGGGATCACCGGGTGGAGGCACTGCCAGCACGTTCAGGGAAGAGCCTGGATGTGTTCAGACAAGCTACTTACGTTTAAACACCAATTAAGCCCAATGCACTACTTACATCTATAGTCTATTAGATTGTCACCCATCACTATTAGGAGATACTCTGAGCCCTCTGGCTTTCTGGGAAAAATAATTACATTCTTTCTGCGTCATAATTACTGCCTTGAAAGCGTCTCTTTCGAACACTAACAAAGCAGCTCTTACTCTTTCTGTCTCACCATTCCTCCCTCCCCGAGCTCTGCCTTTCTCATCTCTTGTCTGTTGTCTCTCCAGACACTAATGAAGTAGTTTAATCTGCTAACTCCAGAGGAACTGTCTGCAGAGGACTGCATTAATTAAGTCCTTGTGTGTATTCCTTTTTCTTTTTTAAAGTTTCCACATTTTCAGAATGGGCCGACCGTACAAACATGTTTTCCATCATCGCTTACTGTTGCTTTGTGACTCGTGGAGAATTACCAGTGTTTGGATTTGCATGTGTTGATTAGTCCAAATGAAACGCTCGGAGAAGTTTGAGAGCACATTTGATTTCCCATTTGCTCAACTTTACTCAACTCTGCGAGTCCACGCGCAAATCAAATGTGTCACCCGTTTTAATCTGCTGGGTAATCTCTGCAGGAACGCACGCTAGTGCTCGCGCATTACAATGCTGCTCATCTGATTCAATACGATACAACTTTATTGTTAGTTTACACTCAAATTCATTTTTGCATCCATTCCAGAAATGTGCACACGTGCAGTTACACATGTGACACTGTGGAAGACGTACACACACACACACACACACACACACACATTCAAACAGTCACGACAGCTAAACGCGTGGCATTATATCCTCTGGATTAAGTCTTGTTTAGCGGCACGCTGCAGGATGAACAGACAGATGTATACAATGATTCTTCAGTCTGTTGCTTTTAAATGGAGGGACTCCAGTTCTCCAGTTCTCCATTTTAAAACATGCGAGGAGGACGAGATACCGTCAGCAAGTCTGCGCACGCTCGTGTTATGAGTTACTTGAATGTAGCGGTCCACAGGTTGGCCAATAATCTTCGCACACAAATGTGGATTTGATGGTATGACTTTGTTTCAAGTTTCTACATCACGACACTCTGGATCACCGATTTAAGAGTTGAAGCAGAACGAGGAAGACTTGGAGAGTACATGCTCACGTCTCCCCACTAACCTCTGAAACGACACATTGTGACAAGTTAGTATGAAAAGCTGTCAGACGTGAGGCGAGTTTGAGTTCTTAAATATAGTTCCAGCTGGGTAAACACAGTGAAAAGGTTGTCTATTGCTTCCCGAGCGTGACTGACGTTTAGCGCCGACTAACCACATTCAACCGGTCTATTTATGCAGTCACTCTCCTTTGATTTAAACCTTGCCTTCTTCACAGTCTTCATTTGGATTACATTTTCTTTGACGTTGTTTTACTGCATTCGTGGAGGAAATGACAGTTGTGGCAGTTCCTTTTACAAACAGCCAGAGAGCAAGCCACCGGCTCCTGATTCCCCAGGAGTTAGACTGTTGACTTAAGATCTCAGCTTTTCAAAATAAAGTGTACCTCCGTTTTACATCTCTCTGCTAACGTTCCTCTTGTATTTCACGGGAGCTGTCACGGTTCTTCTCTTGCGTGGACAATAGTAAGTGTAAGTTGCTGTATGAAGAAGTAAATGGCTGCATCATTAATAGAACTACAAAGATGTGTGCCTCCAGAAGTCATTAAATGCACCATCACTTTCTAAGCAACCTGCATAAAATAAGGGTTAAATGGACGATACCAGGTTACATTGTTTGGATGTGCCTTCACTTAGTTTGTGAAAAGCTTAGTTGAGCTTCTTCATATACACAGAGAGCTTTTGTGAAGAGAATAAATAAGTTCTACATCATTCATTCGTCTCGTGTGTATCTGCCTGGCACTTCAATTCACACTCTTTTTGGCAATAACTGTTTCCACAAAGGTGGCTTTCCATTGCTCTCCTAATGGAATGGAAGCGCTGCATATGATGCTTGCAGACATATTTTATCAACTTAATTATTGCAGTGGTTGGAGCAGCTTTTGACCAGTTTCTACACCGTGAATATGTACGAGTGTGAAAACTAAACGTTCACTCACACCGAGCTCATCTCATTTTCCACAAGTTACACAATTAGATCAACATTTCCCTGTTGCTGATTCTGCTGTTTGAAAAGGAAGCGATCAAAACCCCCACACACAGCACGAAGAGGACCCTTCATGCTGCGCTCATACCCCCCCCCCCCCCATCCTGCAGCATGTACTGTCCTCTTGACCGAATCTTCTGAAGGGTTATTTTGCACAGAAATTTAGAATGCTTCCATTATAGTGAAGGCCCTTTTGAGAAAATTGCTTTTGTATTTACGAGTAGTGCCACTACAAGCAGCAGCACTACACTGTTGGCATGCTTTGGGACTGCTAACTCTGCTGCAGCCAGAAACAACACTGTCACACTGGATAGGGAGTCTTATTTATTTATTTATTTATTTATCTAACAGCCTTGTTTATCCTCGTAAGAATCGTCCTGTGGGTTCACACTTTATTTCTTCATTTTCATTTTCCATTTAATGCTCCATCTTCCTCAGCATGGGGAGGTCAGACGTTGCACTTGCCGGGTTAAGGAAACTGTTTTGTTTGTTTGTTTGTTTTGTGATCCCATAACTCGGCTGCATGATAGGGAAAGTTGATTTTCGTGTATAAACCTGTGACCTCAGAAGACCAATGTGCACTGCAGCACCACCTCCTCTCAGGGAGAGAGCGAACCCACAGCACTTACCACCCGATAGCACTCACCCAACATATCCTTTAGTCACGCGGTGCCACACCCACACCCACACCCACACACACACACACACATAAAGTAACCTAATACACACGCGATACGGCTGCATGATATATCAATGTGACCACGTGCAATAGTCATTTTGCAGGTCGGCAAATGAACTTTTTCACTGCTTGATCGGTTGGGTCTGCATCTGCTCAGGTGATTAAACCCACCTGTCAGGATCCTCCTCCATGTGCGCCGCGACCGACTAAAGCAGTGAAATGTGAAGGTGCCTCGCGGCTCCGACTGTGAGCTTCACGGCAACACCCCTCGCCTGGAGCTCGCCGCTCCACCAGACGTACTGCTCGCTGTGACATCTCTCCCTGTGGAAGGGACTGTCATCCAGGGCGGACTGTCCTCAGCGTGAGGGGTCTGCAGGCGACGTCGGCGACCCACAACACCCGTGGAGCCCTGTTTAATTAACCACGCTTTGTGGGTGTGACTTTTTCTGCAGCGTCATCACCCTTCATCTCAGTGCAACCAATGTGTTTATGGTAATTAAATTGCTAGCAGAGCACGACATTCGTGTATTTGTTCAACTCTTAATCTTGCTGTCAAAGTGCTCTTTAGGGTCCACGGGCAGCGTGAGTAGAAGAGCATCATCATCATCAAAATCTGATCCCTTCGTCAAAATCAAACTGTCAAGATTTATCGTGTTCCCCTTCAGACAGAGACGTACACAAAGAGATAAATTGACATACACAAAAGGACACACACACACACACACACACACACACACAGGCGCGCTTAAGGCCACCCTTTTGTGCTACTTCAGCTACAGCCATAAGTCATTCTGCGAGGTAGCTGTACCATGAAGTGTCGACACCAGTATCCATAACATGCATGTATTATTTATGGCGGCCTGAGCGGTGGGCACAAAGCGATGTATGCAAATGTATACATTAAGGAGAGGAGGCTCTTCATGTCTGACTGTTACAAGAAGTGTCTGCCTTCTTATCACCACTGCTATTAAAAAAAGCAAGGCTGCAGGACGGAGATCCATCTTCTCTTTTAATGGCACATCTTCGTGCGTGTGTGCGAATGTGAAATGCGTTTACGTGTCTAGGTGTGTGTGTGTGTGTGGATCTTGTGCATGTGTGATTGCGCTGGTGCACTTAACTGTGCTCGCAACTGCAATCAGGACTCTAAGTGGCCTGCAATTTCAAAAAGCCAAATTGAAGTGGGGACTGGAAAGGAGATAGAAAGAGATGTGAGCCTGCTGTGAAGTTAAAGTGTGAGGCGTCCTTCACCAGAATCATTCTGATTATTCCTGACAAAGTGTTAAGCGTATGGCATCGTAATTCACTCATCGCTATTTCATGTAAGAATGAGTGTGTTTCTTTAACGAAGAGGTCTCCGTGTGTGTGTGTGTGTGCGTGTGTGTGTGTGTGTGTTGAAGCAGCGAGGTGGTCAATGTGTTGTTAAGGCAGTGTAATAATAATGTTTTATTGTCACAGAAGCTTCTGTTGGATTTGTACGTGTGTGTGTGTGTGTGTGTGTGTGTGTGTGTGTGTGTGTGTGATGCTGCTGCGTCTCATCATATCTGCAGTTTTAGTCAAATCCTCCAAAGTTGACTTGCACATTCACACAAACCCACAGCAGCAACAGTTCTTGACTTGATGAAGACAGGAATGATCAGAGTAAGAGAGAACTCTGCAGGACATGGAACTCAAAGAGAGATGCTCCGTCTTCAGAGTCCTGGGGAAGAAAATGAAAATAGAGTTGTGACAATTACTAGAAGCATGTCGATGGCGAGGTGGTTAAATGTGTATTTATGCTCTTAGTAAATGAAGTATCAGATGAGCAGGAGATCTCAGATCACCTGCGTCCTGAGAACACAGCGGTAACACTATGAGACATTAACACCTATAAGAGATTGAAAGCCTTCTTTCAATCTCGCCGTTTCACTTCACGCTCACAAAGCAGACATTCTGACCCCTCAGTGATTGTGTGCTTTATAATAACGGCTGCGGTGATATGTTTTTGCATTCCTATGTGTGTGTGTGTGTGCCTCAGGGACAGTGGGTGACAGACTCACTCCCTGTGTGTGGCCGATTGCAGTGCGAGCGCCAAGGACAAGCAGTGGAGGGTAGAGCGGGTGATTTGTCTCTTAGGATTGAACTCATCTCCCCGGTCTCCCGCAGGCCTCTCCTCCCTCTTCTTTCTCTGCATGCTGTCTTATTTTGAAGGTGAAGAGCATTTCTCTCAGTGTTTGCATGCATCCCTTTTAGCTGAGGCAGTTGATTGTGTTTTGTGAATCCTCACAGTTTACGTTGAAGGACACGTCTACACACGGATGATTCATCCTGTGGATGTGCTATAAAGTGAGCACATCATCTTTTTCCTTGAGTAATTCCACCCAATGGAGCTGAGGTCATAACAGACTTACAGTGCCACTTCCTGTTGGATTTGAGATGATTTCTTAACTGATTAGGACCAACATGAGGCATCAGCTCACGTTCTTTCACACATTCCTCTGTCGGTCTCTTAATTGACGGTCTGTTCCCACTGTAGATTGTTTTCCTTTTGGCCACAGGGAAGTCTGGATAAGATGTGTTGAAATGATATTTAGTTTACACCTCTGAAGTCGTTTGTCTCTCAGCAGATGCGGAAGAAATCCACCGAAAGACAAAACAAGCTCATGGAGAGCTCTTCCCCAGTTATTCACTCTGTTAGGCGAGAAATCAACTGAAAGTATGAATATAATTTGGACAGAAGACATGAAAGAGACCAATGATTGACCTGCCATTACACTGCAGGATGTCTCTTATTGCCTCATAAACTTAGTATTGCTACCAAATCACAGCAGTGTCCCCTCCTGATACGCTGTATAACCATATTTATGTGCCGGTGCCAAAGTAATCCAAAGAAAAGTGCCTGTCATCAGCCATTAGCTGTACGGGGAATAGTCCCTTTGAAGTCTGTAAAAACTGCTGTGCTGCCATCACATCCACTATGGCAGTGTCCTCTAAAATACCCAAATCTCTGCAGTTTGCAGAATAGAATATGGGCAGCGGCAAGGTAAACAGCTCTCTTCATCTTCAGCTGTCCACGCTACAATGTTCTGTTTTATGAAGGAGCTGGACAACATTACTTTGTCTCCGTGTTCCTAAATGTTTGATCACTTTAATGCAAAACGTGTCTGCTAATGACGTCCATGTTAAGTTTATTTTAACCGCTCAAATCGCTCGTTTTGATCTTCGTCTTCTCACATTTCTTTAGTTCATTTAGAAACCTTGAAAGTTATCAGCACATCTCTGGTAAACACACAAGATTTGAAGTGATGCTTTTGCAGGAATTCTTTGTGGAGAAACAAAATCAAGTGCATGTCGACTGTATTGGAGTTTGCAGACGTAGCGTGTCCCACATCGTGATGTAGATGCTCAAACGATACCGTGCAGCCGTACTTTATATGTTTATTTCCTTGGCAAACACTGTTTTTTGAAAGAACCTTTTGATTTTGAAATGGTGAAAGAGAAACCTTTCCAATAAGGTTCACACAATCTTGAGTATTTATCTAGTAAGAGACACATCAGGGACTAACTGCTTATTAATAAGTAGCTTTAAAAATACTCCAGCATCTAATGAGTTTCTACATCTACTTTCAAAATATCTGTTTCCAGATTAACTGCTGCTAAATAGCACATAACCAATAACTAATCATTTCCTAATTACGTGCACTTCATATTATATTATCGCTATCTTTTTGTCCCCTCAAGTGAGACGCCACATCATCCTCCTCAATTTACAAGTAGGCACTGGCTTTTTATTGGGAATGCGTCATTAGTTTAGGATTTATTATATCATTATAGTTCATTAGTTTTAAGAATAATGTAGCAGAGACAGAAAAGATTTTATCTCTCGACTTGAATGAACCTTCACGTGAACACTCACTTCTAAATAACCTCCTCCTAATGTGCTATGT